>NW_027327678.1:0-288440 GCF_047675955.1 Chlorocebus sabaeus | reverse complement strand
CCCATAGAAGTCGATGGTGAAAACGTAAATATCCTAAGATAAAAACTGAAAAGAACCATTCTGAGAAACTGCTTTGTGTTTTGTTAATTCATCTCACAGAGTTACAGGTTTCCCTTCAAGAAGCCTTTCGCTAAGACAGTTCTTGTGGAATATGCAAAGTGATATTTGGAAGCTCATAGTGACCTATAGTGAAAAAGGATATATCTTCAGTTAAAAACTGAAAAGAAGCTTTCTGAGAAACTGCTTTGTGATATATGACTTCCACTCACTGAGTTACAGCTGTATTTCGTAGAGCTGTTTGGCAGTCTTATTTCTGTGGAATCTGAGAACTGTTATTTCGGATCCCTTTGAAGACTGAAGGGCCAAAGGAAATATCCGTCGTTAAAGTTAGAAAGAAGCTTTCTGAGAAACTTCTTTGTGATTTGCGAATTCATTTCACAGAGTTACAGCTTTCCCCTCAAGAAGCCTTTCGCTAAGATTATTCTTGCACAATTTGAAAAATGATATTTGGAAGCCAATAGACGGCTATGGTGAAAACGAAATATCCTCCGATAAAAACTGGAAAGAAGCTTTCTGAGAAATTGCTTTGTGTTCTTTTAATTCATCTCACAGACTTACAGCTTTCCCCTCAGGAAGTCTTTCGCTAAGACTGTTCTTGTGGAATTTGAAATGTGATATTTGGTAGCCCATAGAGCGCTATGGAGAAAAGGAAATATCTTCAGATAAAAACTGTAAAGAACATTCCTGAGAAACTGCTTTGTGTTCTGTTAATTCACCTAACAGAGTTACAGCTTTCCCCTCTAGAAGCCTTTCGCTAAGACTGTTCTTGCTGTATTTTCAAAGTGATATTTTGAAGCCCATAGAGGGCTACGGTGAAAAAGGATATAGCTTCAGTTAAAAACTGAAAGAGGCTTTCTGAGAAACGGTTTAGTATTATGTGACTTCCACTCACTGAGTTACAGCTCTATTTCCTAGAGCTGTTTGATAGCCTTATTTCTATGGAATCGGAGAACTGTTATTTTGGATCCCTTTGAAGACTATAGGGCCAAAGGAAATATCTGCCGCTAAAAGTGAGAAAGAAGCTTTCTGAGAAACTTCTCTGAGATCTGTTAATTCATCTCACAGAGTTACAGCATTCCACTCAAGAAGCCTTTCGCTAGGACTGTTCTTTTTGAATTTGCAAAGTGATATTTCGAAGCCCATAGACGGCTGTGGTGAAAAGGGAAATACCTTCAGTTAAAAAATGGAAAGAAGCTTTCTAAGAAACTGCTTGGTGTTCTGTTAATTCATCTCAAAGAGTTACAGCTTTACCCTCAAAAAGACTTTTGCTAAGACTCTTCTTGTGTAATATTCATAGTGATATTTGTAAGCCCTTATAGGGCTATGGTGAAAAAGGAAATATCCCAAGATAAAAGCTGAAAAGAAGCTTTCTGAGAAACTGCTTTGTGTTCTGTTAATTCACCTCACAGAGTTACAGCTTTCCCCTTAAGAAGCCTTTCGCTAAGACTGTTCTTGTGGAATTTGCAGAGTGGTATTTGTAAGCCCATAGAGGGCTATGGTGAAAAAGGAAATATCCTAAGATAAAAACTGAAAAGAACATTTCTGAGAAACTGCTTTGTGATACGTGACTTCCACTCACTGAGTGAGAGCTATATGTCATAGAGCTGTTTGCTAACCTTATTTCTGTGGAATCTGAGAAGGGATAATTCGGTTCCCTTTGAAGACTATAGGGCCAAAGGAAATATCCGCCATAAAAGTGAGAAAGAAGCTTTCTGAGAAACAGCTTTCTGATCTGTAAATTCATCCCACAGAGTTACAGCTTTCCCCTGAGGAAGCCTTTCGCTATGACTGTTCTTGTGGAATTTGCAAAGTGACATTTCGAAGGCCATAGAGAGCTATGGTGAAAAGGAAATATCTTCGGTTTAAAACGGGAAAGAAGCTTTCTGAGACACTGCGTTGTGTTCTGTTAATTCATCTCACAAAGTTACAGCTTTCCCCTCACGAAGCCTTTCCCTAAGACTGTTCTTGTCGAATTTGGGAAGTGATATTTAGAAGCCTACAGAGGTCTACAGTGAAAAAGGAAATAACCTAAGATAAAAACTGAAAAGAAGCTTTCTGAAAAACTGCTTTGTGTTCTCTTAATTCATCTCACAGAGTTACAGCTTTCCTCTCAAGAATCCTTTCGCTAAGACTGTTCTTGTGCAATTTAGAACGTGATATTTAGAAGCCCATAGAGGGCTATGGAGAAAAAGGAAATGTCCTTAGATAAAAACTGGAAAGAAGCTTTCTGAGAAACTGCTTTGTGTTCTGTTAATTCATCTCACAGAGTTACAGCTTTCCCCTCGAGAAGCCTTTCGCTATGACTGTTCTTGTGTAATTCGCAAAGTAATATTTGGAAGCCCATATAGGGTTATGGTGAAAAAAGGAATATCTTCAGTTAGAAACTGTATAGAAGCTTTCTGAGAAACTGCTTTGTTTTCTGTTAATTCATCTCACAGAGTTACAGCTTTCCCCTCAAGAAGTCTTTCGTTAAGACTGTTCTTGTGGAATTTGCAAAGTGAAATTTGGAAGCCCATAGAGGGCTATGGTGAAAAAGGAAATGTCCTCAGATGAAAACTAGAAAGAAGCTTCTTGAGAAACTACTTTGTGTTCCGTTAATTCATCTCACACAGTTACAGCTTTGCCCTCCAGAAACCGTTCATTAAGACCGTTCTTGTGGAATTTTCAAAGTGCTATTTGGAAACCCATAGGGGGCTATGGTGAAAAAGGAAATATCTTCAGTTATAAACTGGAAAGAAGTTTTCTGAGAAACTGCTTTGTGTTCTGTTAATTCATCTGACAGTGTTACACCTTTCCCCTCAAGAAGCATTCCGCTAAGACTGTTCTTGTGGAATTTGCAAAGTGACATTTGGAAGCCCATAGAGGGCTGTGGTGAAAAAGAAATTTCCTCAGATAAGAACTGAAAAGAAGCTTTCTGAGAAACGACTTTGTGTTCTGTTAATTCATCTTATAGAATTACAGCTTTCCCCTCAAGAAGTCGTTCAGTAAGACTGTTCTTGTGGAATTTGCAAAGTGATATTTGGAAGCCCATAGAGGACCATGGTGTAAAGGAAATATCTTCAGATAAAAACTGGAAAGTAGCTTTCTGAGAAATTGCTTTGTGTTCTGTTAATTCATCTCACAGAATTACGGCTTTCCCCTCAAGAAAACTTTCGCTAAAGCTGTTTTTGTGGAATTTGGAAAAAGGTATATGGAAAACCATAGAGATCTATGGTTAAAAAGAAAATATCCTAAGATAAAAACTGAAAAGAAAATTTCTGAGAAACTGCTTTGTGTTCTCTGAATTCATCTCAAAGACTTACAGCTTTCCCCTCAAGAAACCGTTCACTAAGACTGTTCTCGTGGATTTTGCAAAGTGATATTTGGAAGCCCATAGAGTGCTATGGGGAAAAAGGAAATATCTTCAGTTAAAAAGTGGAAAGAACGTTTCTGAGAAACTGCTTTGTGTTCTGTTAATCCATCTCACAGAGGTACAGCATTCCCCTCAATAAGTCGTTTACTAAGACTGTTCTTGTGAAATTTGCGAAGTGATATTTGGAAGTGCTTAGAGAACTATGGTGAAAAAGGAAATATCGTAAGATAAAAACCGAAAAGAAGCTTTCTGAGAAACTGCTTTGTGTTTTGTTAATTCATCTCAGAGAGTTACAGCTTTCTGAACAGAAAGCCATTCACTAAGACTGATCTTGTGTTATTTTCAAATTGATATTTGGAAGCCCATAGAGGGCTATGGTGAAAGGGGAAATATCTTCAGTTAAAAACTGGAAAGAAGCTTTCTGAGAAACGGTTTTGTGTTCTCTTAGTTCATCTCACAGAGTTACAGCTTTCCCCTCAAGAAGCCTTTCACCAAGACTGTTCTTGTGGAATTTCCAAAGTGGTCTTTGGAAGTCCATACGTCGCTATGGTGAAAAAGGATATAGCTTCAGTTAAAAAGTGAAAAGAAGCTTTCCGAGGAACTGCTTTGTGATATGTGATTTCCTGTCACTGAGAAACAGCTGTATTTCGTAGAACTGTTGGCTAGGCTTATTTCTGTGGAATCTGAGAAATGTTACTTCGGATCTCTTTGAAGACTATAGGTCCAAAGGAAATATCCGCCACTAAAAGTGTGAAAGAAGCTTTCTGAGAAACTTCTTTGAGTTCTGTGAATTGATCTCACAGAGCTACAGTTTCCCCTCAAGAGGCCTTTCGCTAAGACTGTTCTCGTGGAATTTGCAAAGTGATATTTGGAAAACAATAGAGGGCTATGGTGAAAAAGGAAATATCCTAAGATAAAAACTGAAAAGAAGCTTTTTGAGAAACTGTTTTGCGTACCGTTAATTCATCTCACAGAGTTATAGCTTTCCCCTCAAGAAGCCGTTCATTAAGACTGTTGTTGTGAAATTTGCAAAATGATATTTGGAAGCTCATAGAGGGCTATGGTGAAAATGGAAATATCTTCAGTTAAAAACTGGAGAGAAGCTTTCTGAGAAACTGCTTTGTGTTCTGTTAATTCATACACAGAGTTACACCTTTCCTATCACGAATCCTTTCGCTAAGACTGTTCTTGTGGAGTTTACAAAGTGATATTTGGAAGCCCATAGAGGGGTACGGTTAAAAAGGAAATTTCCTCACATAAAAACTGGAAAGAAGCTTTCTGAGAAACTGCTTTGTGTTTTGTTAATTCATCTCACAGTATTACAGCTCTACCCTCAAGAAGCCCTTCACTAAGACTGTTCTTCTGGAATTTCCAAAGAGATATTTGGAAGCCCATAGAGCGCTATGGTGAAAAAGGAAATATCTTCAGTTAAAAACTGGAGAGAAGCTTTCTGAGAAACTTCTTTGTGTTCTGTTAATTCATGCACAGAGTTACAGCTTTCCTATCAAGAATCCTTTCGCTAAGACTGTTCTTGTGGAGTTTACAAAGTGATATTTGGAAGCCCATAGAGGGGTACGTTTAAAAAGGAAATTTCCTCACATAAAAACTGGAAAGAAGTTTTCTGAGAAACTGCTTTGTGTTCTGTTAATTCATCTCACAGAGTTTCAGCTTACCCCTCAAGAAGCATTTCACTAAGACTGTTCTTGTGGAATTTGCAATGTGATATTTGGAAGCCCATGGAGGGATATGGTGAAAAAGGAAATATCTTCAATTAAAAACTGGAAAGAAGCTTTCTGAGAAACTGCTTTGTTTTCTGTTAATTCATCTCACAGAGTTTCAGCTTTCCCCTCCAGAAGTCTTTCGCTAAGACGGTTCTCGTGGAATTTGCAAAGTGATATTTGGAAGCCGTGAGAGGGCTATGGTGTAAAAGGAAATGTCCTCGGATCAAAAATGGAAAGAAGCTTTCCAACAAACTGTTTTGTGTTCTGTTAATTTATCTGACAGAGTTTCAGCTTTCCCCTCAAGAAGCCGTTCACTAAGACTGTTCTTGTGGAATTTGCAAAGTGATATTTGAAAGCCCGTCGAGGGCTATGGTGAAAAAGGAAATACCTTCAGTTAAAAACTGGAAAGAAACTTTCTGAGAAACTGCTTTGTATTCTGTTAATTCACCTCACAGAGTTTCAGCTTTCCCCTCTAGAAGCCTTTCGCTAAGACTGTTCTTGTGGAATTTGCAAAGTGATATTTGTAAGCCCATAGAAGTCGATGGTGAAAACGTAAATATCCTAAGATAAAAACTGAAAAGAACCATTCTGAGAAACTGCTTTGTGTTTTGTTAATTCATCTCACAGAGTTACAGGTTTCCCTTCAAGAAGCCTTTCGCTAAGACAGTTCTTGTGGAATATGCAAAGTGATATTTGGAAGCTCATAGTGACCTATAGTGAAAAAGGATATATCTTCAGTTAAAAACTGAAAAGAAGCTTTCTGAGAAACTGCTTTGTGATATATGACTTCCACTCACTGAGTTACAGCTGTATTTCGTAGAGCTGTTTGGCAGTCTTATTTCTGTGGAATCTGAGAACTGTTATTTCGGATCCCTTTGAAGACTGAAGGGCCAAAGGAAATATCCGTCGTTAAAGTTAGAAAGAAGCTTTCTGAGAAACTTCTTTGTGATTTGCGAATTCATTTCACAGAGTTACAGCTTTCCCCTCAAGAAGCCTTTCGCTAAGATTATTCTTGCACAATTTGAAAAATGATATTTGGAAGCCAATAGACGGCTATGGTGAAAACGAAATATCCTCCGATAAAAACTGGAAAGAAGCTTTCTGAGAAATTGCTTTGTGTTCTTTTAATTCATCTCACAGACTTACAGCTTTCCCCTCAGGAAGTCTTTCGCTAAGACTGTTCTTGTGGAATTTGAAATGTGATATTTGGTAGCCCATAGAGCGCTATGGAGAAAAGGAAATATCTTCAGATAAAAACTGTAAAGAACATTCCTGAGAAACTGCTTTGTGTTCTGTTAATTCACCTAACAGAGTTACAGCTTTCCCCTCTAGAAGCCTTTCGCTAAGACTGTTCTTGCTGTATTTTCAAAGTGATATTTTGAAGCCCATAGAGGGCTACGGTGAAAAAGGATATAGCTTCAGTTAAAAACTGAAAGAGGCTTTCTGAGAAACGGTTTAGTATTATGTGACTTCCACTCACTGAGTTACAGCTCTATTTCCTAGAGCTGTTTGATAGCCTTATTTCTATGGAATCGGAGAACTGTTATTTTGGATCCCTTTGAAGACTATAGGGCCAAAGGAAATATCTGCCGCTAAAAGTGAGAAAGAAGCTTTCTGAGAAACTTCTCTGAGATCTGTTAATTCATCTCACAGAGTTACAGCATTCCACTCAAGAAGCCTTTCGCTAGGACTGTTCTTTTTGAATTTGCAAAGTGATATTTCGAAGCCCATAGACGGCTGTGGTGAAAAGGGAAATACCTTCAGTTAAAAAATGGAAAGAAGCTTTCTAAGAAACTGCTTGGTGTTCTGTTAATTCATCTCAAAGAGTTACAGCTTTACCCTCAAAAAGACTTTTGCTAAGACTCTTCTTGTGTAATATTCATAGTGATATTTGTAAGCCCTTATAGGGCTATGGTGAAAAAGGAAATATCCCAAGATAAAAGCTGAAAAGAAGCTTTCTGAGAAACTGCTTTGTGTTCTGTTAATTCACCTCACAGAGTTACAGCTTTCCCCTTAAGAAGCCTTTCGCTAAGACTGTTCTTGTGGAATTTGCAGAGTGGTATTTGTAAGCCCATAGAGGGCTATGGTGAAAAAGGAAATATCCTAAGATAAAAACTGAAAAGAACATTTCTGAGAAACTGCTTTGTGATACGTGACTTCCACTCACTGAGTGAGAGCTATATGTCATAGAGCTGTTTGCTAACCTTATTTCTGTGGAATCTGAGAAGGGATAATTCGGTTCCCTTTGAAGACTATAGGGCCAAAGGAAATATCCGCCATAAAAGTGAGAAAGAAGCTTTCTGAGAAACAGCTTTCTGATCTGTAAATTCATCCCACAGAGTTACAGCTTTCCCCTGAGGAAGCCTTTCGCTATGACTGTTCTTGTGGAATTTGCAAAGTGACATTTCGAAGCCCATAGAGAGCTATGGTGAAAAGGAAATATCTTCGGTTTAAAACGGGAAAGAAGCTTTCTGAGACACTGCGTTGTGTTCTGTTAATTCATCTCACAAAGTTACAGCTTTCCCCTCACGAAGCCTTTCCCTAAGACTGTTCTTGTCGAATTTGGGAAGTGATATTTAGAAGCCTACAGAGGTCTACAGTGAAAAAGGAAATAACCTAAGATAAAAACTGAAAAGAAGCTTTCTGAAAAACTGCTTTGTGTTCTCTTAATTCATCTCACAGAGTTACAGCTTTCCTCTCAAGAATCCTTTCGCTAAGACTGTTCTTGTGCAATTTAGAACGTGATATTTAGAAGCCCATAGAGGGCTATGGAGAAAAAGGAAATGTCCTTAGATAAAAACTGGAAAGAAGCTTTCTGAGAAACTGCTTTGTGTTCTGTTAATTCATCTCACAGAGTTACAGCTTTCCCCTCGAGAAGCCTTTCGCTATGACTGTTCTTGTGTAATTCGCAAAGTAATATTTGGAAGCCCATATAGGGTTATGGTGAAAAAAGGAATATCTTCAGTTAGAAACTGTACTGAGAAACTGCTTTGTTTTCTGTTAATTCATCTCACAGAGTTACAGCTTTCCCCTCAAGAAGTCTTTCGTTAAGACTGTTCTTGTGGAATTTGCAAAGTGAAATTTGGAAGCCCATAGAGGGCTATGGTGAAAAAGGAAATGTCCTCAGATGAAAACTAGAAAGAAGCTTCTTGAGAAACTACTTTGTGTTCCGTTAATTCATCTCACACAGTTACAGCTTTGCCCTCCAGAAACCGTTCATTAAGACCGTTCTTGTGGAATTTTCAAAGTGCTATTTGGAAACCCATAGGGGGCTATGGTGAAAAAGGAAATATCCTAAGATAAAAACTGAAAAGAAGCTTTTTGAGAAACTGTTTTGCGTACCGTTAATTCATCTCACAGAGTTATAGCTTTCCCCTCAAGAAGCCGTTCATTAAGACTGTTGTTTTGAAATTTGCAAAATGATATTTGGAAGCTCATAGAGGGCTATGGTGAAAATGGAAATATCTTCAGTTAAAAACTGGAGAGAAGCTTTCTGAGAAACTGCTTTGTGTTCTGTTAATTCATACACAGAGTTACACCTTTCCTATCACGAATCCTTTCGCTAAGACTGTTCTTGTGGAGTTTACAAAGTGATATTTGGAAGCCCATAGAGGGGTACGGTTAAAAAGGAAATTTCCTCACATAAAAACTGGAAAGAAGCTTTCTGAGAAACTGCTTTGTGTTTTGTTAATTCATCTCACAGTATTACAGCTCTACCCTCAAGAAGCCCTTCACTAAGACTGTTCTTCTGGAATTTCCAAAGAGATATTTGGAAGCCCATAGAGCGCTATGGTGAAAAAGGAAATATCTTCAGTTAAAAACTGGAGAGAAGCTTTCTGAGAAACTTCTTTGTGTTCTGTTAATTCATGCACAGAGTTACAGCTTTCCTATCAAGAATCCTTTCGCTAAGACTGTTCTTGTGGAGTTTACAAAGTGATATTTGGAAGCCCATAGAGGGGTACGGTTAAAAAGGAAATTTCCTCACATAAAAACTGGAAAGAAGTTTTCTGAGAAACTGCATTGTGTTCTGTTAATTCATCTCACAGAGTTACAGCTTACCCCTCAAGAAGCATTTCGCTAAGACTGTTCTTGTGGAATTTGCAATGTGATATTTGGAAGCCCATGGAGGGATATGGTGAAAAAGGAAATATCTTCAATTAAAAACTGGAAAGAAGCTTTCTGAGAAACTGCTTTGTATTCTGTTAATTCACCTCACAGAGTTTCAGCTTTCCCCTCTAGAAGCCTTTCGCTAAGACTGTTCTTGTGGAATTTGCAAAGTGATATTTGTAAGCCCATAGAAGTCGATGGTGAAAACGTAAATATCCTAAGATAAAAACTGAAAAGAACCATTCTGAGAAACTGCTTTGTGTTTTGTTAATTCATCTCACAGAGTTACAGGTTTCCCTTCAAGAAGCCTTTCGCTAAGACAGTTCTTGTGGAATATGCAAAGTGATATTTGGAAGCTCATAGTGACCTATAGTGAAAAAGGATATATCTTCAGTTAAAAACTGAAAAGAAGCTTTCTGAGAAACTGCTTTGTGATATATGACTTCCACTCACTGAGTTACAGCTGTATTTCGTAGAGCTGTTTGGCAGTCTTATTTCTGTGGAATCTGAGAACTGTTATTTCGGATCCCTTTGAAGACTGAAGGGCCAAAGGAAATATCCGTCGTTAAAGTTAGAAAGAAGCTTTCTGAGAAACTTCTTTGTGATTTGCGAATTCATTTCACAGAGTTACAGCTTTCCCCTCAAGAAGCCTTTCGCTAAGATTATTCTTGCACAATTTGAAAAATGATATTTGGAAGCCAATAGACGGCTATGGTGAAAACGAAATATCCTCCGATAAAAACTGGAAAGAAGCTTTCTGAGAAATTGCTTTGTGTTCTTTTAATTCATCTCACAGACTTACAGCTTTCCCCTCAGGAAGTCTTTCGCTAAGACTGTTCTTGTGGAATTTGAAATGTGATATTTGGTAGCCCATAGAGCGCTATGGAGAAAAGGAAATATCTTCAGATAAAAACTGTAAAGAACATTCCTGAGAAACTGCTTTGTGTTCTGTTAATTCACCTAACAGAGTTACAGCTTTCCCCTCTAGAAGCCTTTCGCTAAGACTGTTCTTGCTGTATTTTCAAAGTGATATTTGGAAGCCCATAGAGGGCTACGGTGAAAAAGGATATAGCTTCAGTTAAAAACTGAAAGAGGCTTTCTGAGAAACGGTTTAGTATTATGTGACTTCCACTCACTGAGTTACAGCTCTATTTCCTAGAGCTGTTTGATAGCCTTATTTCTATGGAATCGGAGAACTGTTATTTTGGATCCCTTTGAAGACTATAGGGCCAAAGGAAATATCTGCCGCTAAAAGTGAGAAAGAAGCTTTCTGAGAAACTTCTCTGAGATCTGTTAATTCATCTCACAGAGTTACAGCATTCCACTCAAGAAGCCTTTCGCTAGGACTGTTCTTTTTGAATTTGCAAAGTGATATTTCGAAGCCCATAGACGGCTGTGGTGAAAAGGGAAATACCTTCAGTTAAAAAATGGAAAGAAGCTTTCTAAGAAACTGCTTGGTGTTCTGTTAATTCATCTCAAAGAGTTACAGCTTTACCCTCAAAAAGACTTTTGCTAAGACTCTTCTTGTGTAATATTCATAGTGATATTTGTAAGCCCTTATAGGGCTATGGTGAAAAAGGAAATATCCCAAGATAAAAGCTGAAAAGAAGCTTTCTGAGAAACTGCTTTGTGTTCTGTTAATTCACCTCACAGAGTTACAGCTTTCCCCTTAAGAAGCCTTTCGCTAAGACTGTTCTTGTGGAATTTGCAGAGTGGTATTTGTAAGCCCATAGAGGGCTATGGTGAAAAAGGAAATATCCTAAGATAAAAACTGAAAAGAACATTTCTGAGAAACTGCTTTGTGATACGTGACTTCCACTCACTGAGTGAGAGCTATATGTCATAGAGCTGTTTGCTAACCTTATTTCTGTGGAATCTGAGAAGGGATAATTCGGTTCCCTTTGAAGACTATAGGGCCAAAGGAAATATCCGCCATAAAAGTGAGAAAGAAGCTTTCTGAGAAACAGCTTTCTGATCTGTAAATTCATCCCACAGAGTTACAGCTTTCCCCTGAGGAAGCCTTTCGCTATGACTGTTCTTGTGGAATTTGCAAAGTGACATTTCGAAGCCCATAGAGAGCTATGGTGAAAAGGAAATATCTTCGGTTTAAAACGGGAAAGAAGCTTTCTGAGACACTGCGTTGTGTTCTGTTAATTCATCTCACAAAGTTACAGCTTTCCCCTCACGAAGCCTTTCCCTAAGACTGTTCTTGTCGAATTTGGGAAGTGATATTTAGAAGCCTACAGAGGTCTACAGTGAAAAAGGAAATAACCTAAGATAAAAACTGAAAAGAAGCTTTCTGAAAAACTGCTTTGTGTTCTCTTAATTCATCTCACAGAGTTACAGCTTTCCTCTCAAGAATCCTTTCGCTAAGACTGTTCTTGTGCAATTTAGAACGTGATATTTAGAAGCCCATAGAGGGCTATGGAGAAAAAGGAAATGTCCTTAGATAAAAACTGGAAAGAAGCTTTCTGAGAAACTGCTTTGTGTTCTGTTAATTCATCTCACAGAGTTACAGCTTTCCCCTCGAGAAGCCTTTCGCTATGACTGTTCTTGTGTAATTCGCAAAGTAATATTTGGAAGCCCATATAGGGTTATGGTGAAAAAAGGAATATCTTCAGTTAGAAAGTGTATAGAAGCTTTCTGAGAAACTGCTTTGTTTTCTGTTAATTCATCTCACAGAGTTACAGCTTTCCCCTCAAGAAGTCTTTCGTTAAGACTGTTCTTGTGGAATTTGCAAAGTGAAATTTGGAAGCCCATAGAGGGCTATGGTGAAAAAGGAAATGTCCTCAGATGAAAACTAGAAAGAAGCTTCTTGAGAAACTACTTTGTGTTCCGTTAATTCATCTCACACAGTTACAGCTTTGCCCTCCAGAAACCGTTCATTAAGACCGTTCTTGTGGAATTTTCAAAGTGCTATTTGGAAACCCATAGGGGGCTATGGTGAAAAAGGAAATATCTTCAGTTATAAACTGGAAAGAAGTTTTCTGAGAAACTGCTTTGTGTTCTGTTAATTCATCTGACAGTGTTACACCTTTCCCCTCAAGAAGCATTCCGCTAAGACTGTTCTTGTGGAATTTGCAAAGTGACATTTGGAAGCCCATAGAGGGCTGTGGTGAAAAAGAAATTTCCTCAGATAAGAACTGAAAAGAAGCTTTCTGAGAAACGACTTTGTGTTCTGTTAATTCATCTTATAGAATTACAGCTTTCCCCTCAAGAAGTCGTTCAGTAAGACTGTTCTTGTGGAATTTGCAAAGTGATATTTGGAAGCCCATAGAGGACCATGGTGTAAAGGAAATATCTTCAGATAAAAACTGGAAAGTAGCTTTCTGAGAAATTGCTTTGTGTTCTGTTAATTCATCTCACAGAATTACGGCTTTCCCCTCAAGAAAACTTTCGCTAAAGCTGTTTTTGTGGAATTTGGAAAAAGGTATATGGAAAACCATAGAGATCTATGGTTAAAAAGAAAATATCCTAAGATAAAAACTGAAAAGAAAATTTCTGAGAAACTGCTTTGTGTTCTCTGAATTCATCTCACAGACTTACAGCTTTCCCCTCAAGAAACCGTTCACTAAGACTGTTCTCGTGGATTTTGCAAAGTGATATTTGGAAGCCCATAGAGTGCTATGGGGAAAAAGGAAATATCTTCAGTTAAAAAGTGGAAAGAACGTTTCTGAGAAACTGCTTTGTGTTCTGTTAATCCATCTCACAGAGGTACAGCATTCCCCTCAAGAAGTCGTTTACTAAGACTGTTCTTGTGAAATTTGCGAAGTGATATTTGGAAGTGCTTAGAGAACTATGGTGAAAAAGGAAATATCGTAAGATAAAAACCGAAAAGAAGCTTTCTGAGAAACTGCTTTGTGTTTTGTTAATTCATCTCAGAGAGTTACAGCTTTCCGAACAGAAAGCCATTCACTAAGACTGATCTTGTGTTATTTTCAAATTGATATTTGAAAGCCCATAGAGGGCTATGGTGAAAGGGGAAATATCTTCAGTTAAAAACTGGAAAGAAGCTTTCTGAGAAACGGTTTTGTGTTCTCTTAGTTCATCTCACAGAGTTACAGCTTTCCCCTCAAGAAGCCTTTCACCAAGACCGTTCTTGTGGAATTTCCAAAGTGGTCTTTGGAAGTCCATACGTCGCTATGGTGAAAAAGGATATAGCTTCAGTTAAAAAGTGAAAAGAAGCTTTCCGAGGAACTGCTTTGTGATATGTGATTTCCTGTCACTGAGAAACAGCTGTATTTCGTAGAAATGTTGGCTAGGCTTATTTCTGTGGAATCTGAGAAATGTTACTTCGGATCTCTTTGAAGACTATAGGTCCAAAGGAAATATCCGCCACTAAAAGTGTGAAAGAAGCTTTCTGAGAAACTTCTTTGAGTTCTGTGAATTGATCTCACAGAGCTACAGTTTCCCCTCAAGAGGCCTTTCGCTAAGACTGTTCTCGTGGAATTTGCAAAGTGATATTTGGAAAACAATAGAGGGCTATGGTGAAAAAGGAAATATCCTAAGATAAAAACTGAAAAGAAGCTTTTTGAGAAACTGTTTTGCGTACCGTTAATTCATCTCACAGAGTTATAGCTTTCCCCTCAAGAAGCCGTTCATTAAGACTGTTGTTGTGAAATTTGCAAAATGATATTTGGAAGCTCATAGAGGGCTATGGTGAAAATGGAAATATCTTCAGTTAAAAACTGGAGAGAAGCTTTCTGAGAAACTGCTTTGTGTTCTGTTAATTCATACACAGAGTTACACCTTTCCTATCACGAATCCTTTCGCTAAGACTGTTCTTGTGGAGTTTACAAAGTGATATTTGGAAGCCCATAGAGGGGTACGGTTAAAAAGGAAATTTCCTCACATAAAAACTGGAAAGAAGCTTTCTGAGAAACTGCTTTGTGTTTTGTTAATTCATCTCACAGTATTACAGCTCTACCCTCAAGAAGCCCTTCACTAAGACTGTTCTTCTGGAATTTCCAAAGAGATATTTGGAAGCCCATAGAGCGCTATGGTGAAAAAGGAAATATCTTCAGTTAAAAACTGGAGAGAAGCTTTCTGAGAAACTTCTTTGTGTTCTGTTAATTCATGCACAGAGTTACAGCTTTCCTATCAAGAATCCTTTCGCTAAGACTGTTCTTGTGGAGTTTACAAAGTGATATTTGGAAGCCCATAGAGGGGTACGTTTAAAAAGGAAATTTCCTCACATAAAAACTGGAAAGAAGTTTTCTGAGAAACTGCTTTGTGTTCTGTTAATTCATCTCACAGAGTTACAGCTTACCCCTCAAGAAGCATTTCACTAAGACTGTTCTTGTGGAATTTGCAATGTGATATTTGGAAGCCCATGGAGGGATATGGTGAAAAAGGAAATATCTTCAATTAAAAACTGGAAAGAAGCTTTCTGAGAAACTGCTTTGTTTTCTGTTAATTCATCTCACAGAGTTTCAGCTTTCCCCTCCAGAAGTCTTTCGCTAAGACTGTTCTTGTGGAATTTGCAAAGTGATATTTGAAAGCCCGTCGAGGGCTATGGTGAAAAAGGAAATACCTTCCGTTAAAAACTGGAAAGAAACTTTCTGAGAAACTGCTTTGTATTCTGTTAATTCACCTCACAGAGTTTCAGCTTTCCCCTCTAGAAGCCTTTCGCTAAGACTGTTCTTGTGGAATTTGCAAAGTGATATTTGTAAGCCCATAGAAGTCGATGGTGAAAACGTAAATATCCTAAGATAAAAACTGAAAAGAACCATTCTGAGAAACTGCTTTGTGTTTTGTTAATTCATCTCACAGAGTTACAGGTTTCCCTTCAAGAAGCCTTTCGCTAAGACAGTTCTTGTGGAATATGCAAAGTGATATTTGGAAGCTCATAGTGACCTATAGTGAAAAAGGATATATCTTCAGTTAAAAACTGAAAAGAAGCTTTCTGAGAAACTGCTTTGTGATATATGACTTCCACTCACTGAGTTACAGCTGTATTTCGTAGAGCTGTTTGGCAGTCTTATTTCTGTGGAATCTGAGAACTGTTATTTCGGATCCCTTTGAAGACTGAAGGGCCAAAGGAAATATCCGTCGTTAAAGTTAGAAAGAAGCTTTCTGAGAAACTTCTTTGTGATTTGCGAATTCATTTCACAGAGTTACAGCTTTCCCCTCAAGAAGCCTTTCGCTAAGATTATTCTTGCACAATTTGAAAAATGATATTTGGAAGCCAATAGACGGCTATGGTGAAAACGAAATATCCTCCGATAAAAACTGGAAAGAAGCTTTCTGAGAAATTGCTTTGTGTTCTTTTAATTCATCTCACAGACTTACAGCTTTCCCCTCAGGAAGTCTTTCGCTAAGACTGTTCTTGTGGAATTTGAAATGTGATATTTGGTAGCCCATAGAGCGCTATGGAGAAAAGGAAATATCTTCAGATAAAAACTGTAAAGAACATTCCTGAGAAACTGCTTTGTGTTCTGTTAATTCACCTAACAGAGTTACAGCTTTCCCCTCTAGAAGCCTTTCGCTAAGACTGTTCTTGCTGTATTTTCAAAGTGATATTTGGAAGCCCATAGAGGGCTACGGTGAAAAAGGATATAGCTTCAGTTAAAAACTGAAAGAGGCTTTCTGAGAAACGGTTTAGTATTATGTGACTTCCACTCACTGAGTTACAGCTCTATTTCCTAGAGCTGTTTGATAGCCTTATTTCTATGGAATCGGAGAACTGTTATTTTGGATCCCTTTGAAGACTATAGGGCCAAAGGAAATATCTGCCGCTAAAAGTGAGAAAGAAGCTTTCTGAGAAACTTCTCTGAGATCTGTTAATTCATCTCACAGAGTTACAGCATTCCACTCAAGAAGCCTTTCGCTAGGACTGTTCTTTTTGAATTTGCAAAGTGATATTTCGAAGCCCATAGACGGCTGTGGTGAAAAGGGAAATACCTTCAGTTAAAAAATGGAAAGAAGCTTTCTAAGAAACTGCTTGGTGTTCTGTTAATTCATCTCAAAGAGTTACAGCTTTACCCTCAAAAAGACTTTTGCTAAGACTCTTCTTGTGTAATATTCATAGTGATATTTGTAAGCCCTTATAGGGCTATGGTGAAAAAGGAAATATCCCAAGATAAAAGCTGAAAAGAAGCTTTCTGAGAAACTGCTTTGTGTTCTGTTAATTCACCTCACAGAGTTACAGCTTTCCCCTTAAGAAGCCTTTCGCTAAGACTGTTCTTGTGGAATTTGCAGAGTGGTATTTGTAAGCCCATAGAGGGCTATGGTGAAAAAGGAAATATCCTAAGATAAAAACTGAAAAGAACATTTCTGAGAAACTGCTTTGTGATACGTGACTTCCACTCACTGAGTGAGAGCTATATGTCATAGAGCTGTTTGCTAACCTTATTTCTGTGGAATCTGAGAAGGGATAATTCGGTTCCCTTTGAAGACTATAGGGCCAAAGGAAATATCCGCCATAAAAGTGAGAAAGAAGCTTTCTGAGAAACAGCTTTCTGATCTGTAAATTCATCCCACAGAGTTACAGCTTTCCCCTGAGGAAGCCTTTCGCTATGACTGTTCTTGTGGAATTTGCAAAGTGACATTTCGAAGGCCATAGAGAGCTATGGTGAAAAGGAAATATCTTCGGTTTAAAACGGGAAAGAAGCTTTCTGAGACACTGCGTTGTGTTCTGTTAATTCATCCCACAAAGTTACAGCTTTCCCCTCACGAAGCCTTTCCCTAAGACTGTTCTTGTCGAATTTGGGAAGTGATATTTAGAAGCCTACAGAGGTCTACAGTGAAAAAGGAAATAACCTAAGATAAAAACTGAAAAGAAGCTTTCTTAAAAACTGCTTTGTGTTCTCTTAATTCATCTCACAGAGTTACAGCTTTCCTCTCAAGAATCCTTTCGCTAAGACTGTTCTTGTGCAATTTAGAACGTGATATTTAGAAGCCCATAGAGGGCTATGGAGAAAAAGGAAATGTCCTTAGATAAAAACTGGAAAGAAGCTTTCTGAGAAACTGCTTTGTGTTCTGTTAATTCATCTCACAGAGTTACAGCTTTCCCCTCGAGAAGCCTTTCGCTATGACTGTTCTTGTGTAATTAGCAAAGTAATATTTGGAAGCCCATATAGGGTTATGGTGAAAAAAGGAATATCTTCAGTTAGAAACTGTATAGAAGCTTTCTGAGAAACTGCTTTGTTTTCTGTTAATTCATCTCACAGAGTTACAGCTTTCCCCTCAAGAAGTCTTTCGTTAAGACTGTTCTTGTGGAATTTGCAAAGTGAAATTTGGAAGCCCATAGAGGGCTATGGTGAAAAAGGAAATGTCCTCAGATGAAAACTAGAAAGAAGCTTCTTGAGAAACTACTTTGTGTTCCGTTAATTCATCTCACACAGTTACAGCTTTGCCCTCCAGAAACCGTTCATTAAGACCGTTCTTGTGGAATTTTCAAAGTGCTATTTGGAAACCCATAGGGGGCTATGGTGAAAAAGGAAATATCTTCAGTTATAAACTGGAAAGAAGTTTTCTGAGAAACTGCTTTGTGTTCTGTTAATTCATCTGACAGTGTTACACCTTTCCCCTCAAGAAGCATTCCGCTAAGACTGTTCTTGTGGAATTTGCAAAGTGACATTTGGAAGCCCATAGAGGGCTGTGGTGAAAAAGAAATTTCCTCAGATAAGAACTGAAAAGAAGCTTTCTGAGAAACGACTTTGTGTTCTGTTAATTCATCTTATAGAATTACAGCTTTCCCCTCAAGAAGTCGTTCAGTAAGACTGTTCTTGTGGAATTTGCAAAGTGATATTTGGAAGCCCATAGAGGACCATGGTGTAAAGGAAATATCTTCAGATAAAAACTGGAAAGTAGCTTTCTGAGAAATTGCTTTGTGTTCTGTTAATTCATCTCACAGAATTACGGCTTTCCCCTCAAGAAAACTTTCGCTAAAGCTGTTTTTGTGGAATTTGGAAAAAGGTATATGGAAAACCATAGAGATCTATGGTTAAAAAGAAAATATCCTAAGATAAAAACTGAAAAGAAAATTTCTGAGAAACTGCTTTGTGTTCTCTGAATTCATCTCACAGACTTACAGCTTTCCCCTCAAGAAACCGTTCACTAAGACTGTTCTCGTGGATTTTGCAAAGTGATATTTGGAAGCCCATAGAGTGCTATGGGGAAAAAGGAAATATCTTCAGTTAAAAAGTGGAAAGAACGTTTCTGAGAAACTGCTTTGTGTTCTGTTAATCCATCTCACAGAGGTACAGCATTCCCCTCAAGAAGTCGTTTACTAAGACTGTTCTTGTGAAATTTGCGAAGTGATATTTGGAAGTGCTTAGAGAACTATGGTGAAAAAGGAAATATCGTAAGATAAAAACCGAAAAGAAGCTTTCTGAGAAACTGCTTTGTGTTTTGTTAATTCATCTCAGAGAGTTACAGCTTTCCGAACAGAAAGCCATTCACTAAGACTGATCTTGTGTTATTTTCAAATTGATATTTGAAAGCCCATAGAGGGCTATGGTGAAAGGGGAAATATCTTCAGTTAAAAACTGGAAAGAAGCTTTCTGAGAAACGGTTTTGTGTTCTCTTAGTTCATCTCACAGAGTTACAGCTTTCCCCTCAAGAAGCCTTTCACCAAGACCGTTCTTGTGGAATTTCCAAAGTGGTCTTTGGAAGTCCATACGTCGCTATGGTGAAAAAGGATATAGCTTCAGTTAAAAAGTGAAAAGAAGCTTTCCGAGGAACTGCTTTGTGATATGTGATTTCCTGTCACTGAGAAACAGCTGTATTTCGTAGAAATGTTGGCTAGGCTTATTTCTGTGGAATCTGAGAAATGTTACTTCGGATCTCTTTGAAGACTATAGGTCCAAAGGAAATATCCGCCACTAAAAGTGTGAAAGAAGCTTTCTGAGAAACTTCTTTGAGTTCTGTGAATTGATCTCACAGAGCTACAGTTTCCCCTCAAGAGGCCTTTCGCTAAGACTGTTCTCGTGGAATTTGCAAAGTGATATTTGGAAAACAATAGAGGGCTATGGTGAAAAAGGAAATATCCTAAGATAAAAACTGAAAAGAAGCTTTTTGAGAAACTGTTTTGCGTACCGTTAATTCATCTCACAGAGTTATAGCTTTCCCCTCAAGAAGCCGTTCATTAAGACTGTTGTTGTGAAATTTGCAAAATGATATTTGGAAGCTCATAGAGGGCTATGGTGAAAATGGAAATATCTTCAGTTAAAAACTGGAGAGAAGCTTTCTGAGAAACTGCTTTGTGTTCTGTTAATTCATACACAGAGTTACACCTTTCCTATCACGAATCCTTTCGCTAAGACTGTTCTTGTGGAGTTTACAAAGTGATATTTGGAAGCCCATAGAGGGGTACGGTTAAAAAGGAAATTTCCTCACATAAAAACTGGAAAGAAGCTTTCTGAGAAACTGCTTTGTGTTTTGTTAATTCATCTCACAGTATTACAGCTCTACCCTCAAGAAGCCCTTCACTAAGACTGTTCTTCTGGAATTTCCAAAGAGATATTTGGAAGCCCATAGAGCGCTATGGTGAAAAAGGAAATATCTTCAGTTAAAAACTGGAGAGAAGCTTTCTGAGAAACTTCTTTGTGTTCTGTTAATTCATGCACAGAGTTACAGCTTTCCTATCAAGAATCCTTTCGCTAAGACTGTTCTTGTGGAGTTTACAAAGTGATATTTGGAAGCCCATAGAGGGGTACGTTTAAAAAGGAAATTTCCTCACATAAAAACTGGAAAGAAGTTTTCTGAGAAACTGCTTTGTGTTCTGTTAATTCATCTCACAGAGTTACAGCTTACCCCTCAAGAAGCATTTCGCTAAGACTGTTCTTGTGGAATTTGCAATGTGATATTTGGAAGCCCATGGAGGGATATGGTGAAAAAGGAAATATCTTCAATTAAAAACTGGAAAGAAGCTTTCTGAGAAACTGCTTTGTTTTCTGTTAATTCATCTCACAGAGTTTCAGCTTTCCCCTCCAGAAGTCTTTCGCTAAGACGGTTCTCGTGGAATTTGCAAAGTGATATTTGGAAGCCGTGAGAGGGCTATGGTGTAAAAGGAAATGTCCTCGGATCAAAAATGGAAAGAAGCTTTCCAACAAACTGTTTTGTGTTCTGTTAATTTATCTGACAGAGTTTCAGCTTTCCCCTCAAGAAGCCGTTCGCTAAGACTGTTCTTGTGGAATTTGCAAAGTGATATTTGAAAGCCCGTCGAGGGCTATGGTGAAAAAGGAAATACCTTCAGTTAAAAACTGGAAAGAAACTTTCTGAGAAACTGCTTTGTATTCTGTTAATTCACCTCACAGAGTTTCAGCTTTCCCCTCTAGAAGCCTTTCGCTAAGACTGTTCTTGTGGAATTTGCAAAGTGATATTTGTAAGCCCATAGAAGTCGATGGTGAAAACGTAAATATCCTAAGATAAAAACTGAAAAGAACCATTCTGAGAAACTGCTTTGTGTTTTGTTAATTCATCTCACAGAGTTACAGGTTTCCCTTCAAGAAGCCTTTCGCTAAGACAGTTCTTGTGGAATATGCAAAGTGATATTTGGAAGCTCATAGTGACCTATAGTGAAAAAGGATATATCTTCAGTTAAAAACTGAAAAGAAGCTTTCTGAGAAACTGCTTTGTGATATATGACTTCCACTCACTGAGTTACAGCTGTATTTCGTAGAGCTGTTTGGCAGTCTTATTTCTGTGGAATCTGAGAACTGTTATTTCGGATCCCTTTGAAGACTGAAGGGCCAAAGGAAATATCCGTCGTTAAAGTTAGAAAGAAGCTTTCTGAGAAACTTCTTTGTGATTTGCGAATTCATTTCACAGAGTTACAGCTTTCCCCTCAAGAAGCCTTTCGCTAAGATTATTCTTGCACAATTTGAAAAATGATATTTGGAAGCCAATAGACGGCTATGGTGAAAACGAAATATCCTCCGATAAAAACTGGAAAGAAGCTTTCTGAGAAATTGCTTTGTGTTCTTTTAATTCATCTCACAGACTTACAGCTTTCCCCTCAGGAAGTCTTTCGCTAAGACTGTTCTTGTGGAATTTGAAATGTGATATTTGGTAGCCCATAGAGCGCTATGGAGAAAAGGAAATATCTTCAGATAAAAACTGTAAAGAACATTCCTGAGAAACTGCTTTGTGTTCTGTTAATTCACCTAACAGAGTTACAGCTTTCCCCTCTAGAAGCCTTTCGCTAAGACTGTTCTTGCTGTATTTTCAAAGTGATATTTGGAAGCCCATAGAGGGCTACGGTGAAAAAGGATATAGCTTCAGTTAAAAACTGAAAGAGGCTTTCTGAGAAACGGTTTAGTATTATGTGACTTCCACTCACTGAGTTACAGCTCTATTTCCTAGAGCTGTTTGATAGCCTTATTTCTATGGAATCGGAGAACTGTTATTTTGGATCCCTTTGAAGACTATAGGGCCAAAGGAAATATCTGCCGCTAAAAGTGAGAAAGAAGCTTTCTGAGAAACTTCTCTGAGATCTGTTAATTCATCTCACAGAGTTACAGCATTCCACTCAAGAAGCCTTTCGCTAGGACTGTTCTTTTTGAATTTGCAAAGTGATATTTCGAAGCCCATAGACGGCTGTGGTGAAAAGGGAAATACCTTCAGTTAAAAAATGGAAAGAAGCTTTCTAAGAAACTGCTTGGTGTTCTGTTAATTCATCTCAAAGAGTTACAGCTTTACCCTCAAAAAGACTTTTGCTAAGACTCTTCTTGTGTAATATTCATAGTGATATTTGTAAGCCCTTATAGGGCTATGGTGAAAAAGGAAATATCCCAAGATAAAAGCTGAAAAGAAGCTTTCTGAGAAACTGCTTTGTGTTCTGTTAATTCACCTCACAGAGTTACAGCTTTCCCCTTAAGAAGCCTTTCGCTAAGACTGTTCTTGTGGAATTTGCAGAGTGGTATTTGTAAGCCCATAGAGGGCTATGGTGAAAAAGGAAATATCCTAAGATAAAAACTGAAAAGAACATTTCTGAGAAACTGCTTTGTGATACGTGACTTCCACTCACTGAGTGAGAGCTATATGTCATAGAGCTGTTTGCTAACCTTATTTCTGTGGAATCTGAGAAGGGATAATTCGGTTCCCTTTGAAGACTATAGGGCCAAAGGAAATATCCGCCATAAAAGTGAGAAAGAAGCTTTCTGAGAAACAGCTTTCTGATCTGTAAATTCATCCCACAGAGTTACAGCTTTCCCCTGAGGAAGCCTTTCGCTATGACTGTTCTTGTGGAATTTGCAAAGTGACATTTCGAAGCCCATAGAGAGCTATGGTGAAAAGGAAATATCTTCGGTTTAAAACGGGAAAGAAGCTTTCTGAGACACTGCGTTGTGTTCTGTTAATTCATCCCACAAAGTTACAGCTTTCCCCTCACGAAGCCTTTCCCTAAGACTGTTCTTGTCGAATTTGGGAAGTGATATTTAGAAGCCTACAGAGGTCTACAGTGAAAAAGGAAATAACCTAAGATAAAAACTGAAAAGAAGCTTTCTGAAAAACTGCTTTGTGTTCTCTTAATTCATCTCACAGAGTTACAGCTTTCCTCTCAAGAATCCTTTCGCTAAGACTGTTCTTGTGCAATTTAGAACGTGATATTTAGAAGCCCATAGAGGGCTATGGAGAAAAAGGAAATGTCCTTAGATAAAAACTGGAAAGAAGCTTTCTGAGAAACTGCTTTGTGTTCTGTTAATTCATCTCACAGAGTTACAGCTTTCCCCTCGAGAAGCCTTTCGCTATGACTGTTCTTGTGTAATTCGCAAAGTAATATTTGGAAGCCCATATAGGGTTATGGTGAAAAAAGGAATATCTTCAGTTAGAAACTGTATAGAAGCTTTCTGAGAAACTGCTTTGTTTTCTGTTAATTCATCTCACAGAGTTACAGCTTTCCCCTCAAGAAGTCTTTCGTTAAGACTGTTCTTGTGGAATTTGCAAAGTGAAATTTGGAAGCCCATAGAGGGCTATGGTGAAAAAGGAAATGTCCTCAGATGAAAACTAGAAAGAAGCTTCTTGAGAAACTACTTTGTGTTCCGTTAATTCATCTCACACAGTTACAGCTTTGCCCTCCAGAAACCGTTCATTAAGACCGTTCTTGTGGAATTTTCAAAGTGCTATTTGGAAACCCATAGGGGGCTATGGTGAAAAAGGAAATATCTTCAGTTATAAACTGGAAAGAAGTTTTCTGAGAAACTGCTTTGTGTTCTGTTAATTCATCTGACAGTGTTACACCTTTCCCCTCAAGAAGCATTCCGCTAAGACTGTTCTTGTGGAATTTGCAAAGTGACATTTGGAAGCCCATAGAGGGCTGTGGTGAAAAAGAAATTTCCTCAGATAAGAACTGAAAAGAAGCTTTCTGAGAAACGACTTTGTGTTCTGTTAATTCATCTTATAGAATTACAGCTTTCCCCTCAAGAAGTCGTTCAGTAAGACTGTTCTTGTGGAATTTGCAAAGTGATATTTGGAAGCCCATAGAGGACCATGGTGTAAAGGAAATATCTTCAGATAAAAACTGGAAAGTAGCTTTCTGAGAAATTGCTTTGTGTTCTGTTAATTCATCTCACAGAATTACGGCTTTCCCCTCAAGAAAACTTTCGCTAAAGCTGTTTTTGTGGAATTTGGAAAAAGGTATATGGAAAACCATAGAGATCTATGGTTAAAAAGAAAATATCCTAAGATAAAAACTGAAAAGAAAATTTCTGAGAAACTGCTTTGTGTTCTCTGAATTCATCTCACAGACTTACAGCTTTCCCCTCAAGAAACCGTTCACTAAGACTGTTCTCGTGGATTTTGCAAAGTGATATTTGGAAGCCCATAGAGTGCTATGGGGAGAAAGGAAATATCTTCAGTTAAAAAGTGGAAAGAACGTTTCTGAGAAACTGCTTTGTGTTCTGTTAATCCATTTCACAGAGGTACAGCATTCCCCTCAATAAGTCGTTTACTAAGACTGTTCTTGTGAAATTTGCGAAGTGATATTTGGAAGTGCTTAGAGAACTATGGTGAAAAAGGAAATATCGTAAGATAAAAACCGAAAAGAAGCTTTCTGAGAAACTGCTTTGTGTTTTGTTAATTCATCTCAGAGAGTTACAGCTTTCCGAACAGAAAGCCATTCACTAAGACGGATCTTGTGTTATTTTCAAATTGATATTTGGAAGCCCATAGAGGGCTATGGTGAAAGGGGAAATATCTTCAGTTATAAACTGGAAAGAAGCTTTCTGAGAAACGGTTTTGTGTTCTCTTAGTTCATCTCACAGAGTTACAGCTTTCCCCTCAAGAAGCCTTTCACCAAGACTGTTCTTGTGGAATTTCCAAAGTGGTCTTTGGAAGTCCATACGTCGCTATGGTGAAAAAGGATATAGCTTCAGTTAAAAAGTGAAAAGAAGCTTTCCGAGGAACTGCTTTGTGATATGTGATTTCCTGTCACTGAGAAACAGCTGTATTTCGTAGAACTGTTGGCTAGGCTTATTTCTGTGGAATCTGAGAAATGTTACTTCGGATCTCTTTGAAGACTATAGGTCCAAAGGAAATATCCGCCACTAAAAGTGTGAAAGAAGCTTTCTGAGAAACTTCTTTGAGTTCTGTGAATTGATCTCACAGAGCTACAGTTTCCCCTCAAGAGGCCTTTCGCTAAGACTGTTCTCGTGGAATTTGCAAAGTGATATTTGGAAAACAATAGAGGGCTATGGTGAAAAAGGAAATATCCTAAGATAAAAACTGAAAAGAAGCTTTTTGAGAAACTGTTTTGCGTACCGTTAATTCATCTCACAGAGTTATAGCTTTCCCCTCAAGAAGCCGTTCATTAAGACTGTTGTTGTGAAATTTGCAAAATGATATTTGGAAGCTCATAGAGGGCTATGGTGAAAATGGAAATATCTTCAGTTAAAAACTGGAGAGAAGCTTTCTGAGAAACTGCTTTGTGTTCTGTTAATTCATACACAGAGTTACACCTTTCCTATCACGAATCCTTTCGCTAAGACTGTTCTTGTGGAGTTTACAAAGTGATATTTGGAAGCCCATAGAGGGGTATGGTTAAAAAGGAAATTTCCTCACATAAAAACTGGAAAGAAGCTTTCTGAGAAACTGCTTTGTGTTTTGTTAATTCATCTCACAGTATTACAGCTCTACCCTCAAGAAGCCCTTCACTAAGACTGTTCTTCTGGAATTTCCAAAGAGATATTTGGAAGCCCATAGAGCGCTATGGTGAAAAAGGAAATATCTTCAGTTAAAAACTGGAGAGAAGCTTTCTGAGAAACTTCTTTGTGTTCTGTTAATTCATGCACAGAGTTACAGCTTTCCTATCAAGAATCCTTTCGCTAAGACTGTTCTTGTGGAGTTTACAAAGTGATATTTGGAAGCCCATAGAGGGGTACGTTTAAAAAGGAAATTTCCTCACATAAAAACTGGAAAGAAGTTTTCTGAGAAACTGCTTTGTGTTCTGTTAATTCATCTCACAGAGTTACAGCTTACCCCTCAAGAAGCATTTCGCTAAGACTGTTCTTGTGGAATTTGCAATGTGATATTTGGAAGCCCATGGAGGGATATGGTGAAAAAGGAAATATCTTCAATTAAAAACTGGAAAGAAGCTTTCTGAGAAACTGCTTTGTTTTCTGTTAATTCATCTCACAGAGTTTCAGCTTTCCCCTCCAGAAGTCTTTCGCTAAGACGGTTCTCGTGGAATTTGCAAAGTGATATTTGGAAGCCGTGAGAGGGCTATGGTGTAAAAGGAAATGTCCTCGGATCAAAAATGGAAAGAAGCTTTCCAACAAACTGTTTTGTGTTCTGTTAATTTATCTGACAGAGTTTCAGCTTTCCCCTCAAGAAGCCGTTCGCTAAGACTGTTCTTGTGGAATTTGCAAAGTGATATTTGAAAGCCCGTCGAGGGCTATGGTGAAAAAGGAAATACCTTCAGTTAAAAACTGGAAAGAAACTTTCTGAGAAACTGCTTTGTATTCTGTTAATTCACCTCACAGAGTTTCAGCTTTCCCCTCTAGAAGCCTTTCGCTAAGACTGTTCTTGTGGAATTTGCAAAGTGATATTTGTAAGCCCATAGAAGTCGATGGTGAAAACGTAAATATCCTAAGATAAAAACTGAAAAGAACCATTCTGAGAAACTGCTTTGTGTTTTGTTAATTCATCTCACAGAGTTACAGGTTTCCCTTCAAGAAGCCTTTCGCTAAGACAGTTCTTGTGGAATATGCAAAGTGATATTTGGAAGCTCATAGTGACCTATAGTGAAAAAGGATATATCTTCAGTTAAAAACTGAAAAGAAGCTTTCTGAGAAACTGCTTTGTGATATATGACTTCCACTCACTGAGTTACAGCTGTATTTCGTAGAGCTGTTTGGCAGTCTTATTTCTGTGGAATCTGAGAACTGTTATTTCGGATCCCTTTGAAGACTGAAGGGCCAAAGGAAATATCCGTCGTTAAAGTTAGAAAGAAGCTTTCTGAGAAACTTCTTTGTGATTTGCGAATTCATTTCACAGAGTTACAGCTTTCCCCTCAAGAAGCCTTTCGCTAAGATTATTCTTGCACAATTTGAAAAATGATATTTGGAAGCCAATAGACGGCTATGGTGAAAACGAAATATCCTCCGATAAAAACTGGAAAGAAGCTTTCTGAGAAATTGCTTTGTGTTCTTTTAATTCATCTCACAGACTTACAGCTTTCCCCTCAGGAAGTCTTTCGCTAAGACTGTTCTTGTGGAATTTGAAATGTGATATTTGGTAGCCCATAGAGCGCTATGGAGAAAAGGAAATATCTTCAGATAAAAACTGTAAAGAACATTCCTGAGAAACTGCTTTGTGTTCTGTTAATTCACCTAACAGAGTTACAGCTTTCCCCTCTAGAAGCCTTTCGCTAAGACTGTTCTTGCTGTATTTTCAAAGTGATATTTGGAAGCCCATAGAGGGCTACGGTGAAAAAGGATATAGCTTCAGTTAAAAACTGAAAGAGGCTTTCTGAGAAACGGTTTAGTATTATGTGACTTCCACTCACTGAGTTACAGCTCTATTTCCTAGAGCTGTTTGATAGCCTTATTTCTATGGAATCGGAGAACTGTTATTTTGGATCCCTTTGAAGACTATAGGGCCAAAGGAAATATCTGCCGCTAAAAGTGAGAAAGAAGCTTTCTGAGAAACTTCTCTGAGATCTGTTAATTCATCTCACAGAGTTACAGCATTCCACTCAAGAAGCCTTTCGCTAGGACTGTTCTTTTTGAATTTGCAAAGTGATATTTCGAAGCCCATAGACGGCTGTGGTGAAAAGGGAAATACCTTCAGTTAAAAAATGGAAAGAAGCTTTCTAAGAAACTGCTTGGTGTTCTGTTAATTCATCTCAAAGAGTTACAGCTTTACCCTCAAAAAGACTTTTGCTAAGACTCTTCTTGTGTAATATTCATGGTGATATTTGTAAGCCCTTATAGGGCTATGGTGAAAAAGGAAATATCCCAAGATAAAAGCTGAAAAGAAGCTTTCTGAGAAACTGCTTTGTGTTCTGTTAATTCACCTCACAGAGTTACAGCTTTCCCCTTAAGAAGCCTTTCGCTAAGACTGTTCTTGTGGAATTTGCAGAGTGGTATTTGTAAGCCCATAGAGGGCTATGGTGAAAAAGGAAATATCCTAAGATAAAAACTGAAAAGAACATTTCTGAGAAACTGCTTTGTGATACGTGACTTCCACTCACTGAGTGAGAGCTATATGTCATAGAGCTGTTTGCTAACCTTATTTCTGTGGAATCTGAGAAGGGATAATTCGGTTCCCTTTGAAGACTATAGGGCCAAAGGAAATATCCGCCATAAAAGTGAGAAAGAAGCTTTCTGAGAAACAGCTTTCTGATCTGTAAATTCATCCCACAGAGTTACAGCTTTCCCCTGAGGAAGCCTTTCGCTATGACTGTTCTTGTGGAATTTGCAAAGTGACATTTCGAAGCCCATAGAGAGCTATGGTGAAAAGGAAATATCTTCGGTTTAAAACGGGAAAGAAGCTTTCTGAGACACTGCGTTGTGTTCTGTTAATTCATCCCACAAAGTTACAGCTTTCCCCTCACGAAGCCTTTCCCTAAGACTGTTCTTGTCGAATTTGGGAAGTGATATTTAGAAGCCTACAGAGGTCTACAGTGAAAAAGGAAATAACCTAAGATAAAAACTGAAAAGAAGCTTTCTGAAAAACTGCTTTGTGTTCTCTTAATTCATCTCACAGAGTTACAGCTTTCCTCTCAAGAATCCTTTCGCTAAGACTGTTCTTGTGCAATTTAGAACGTGATATTTAGAAGCCCATAGAGGGCTATGGAGAAAAAGGAAATGTCCTTAGATAAAAACTGGAAAGAAGCTTTCTGAGAAACTGCTTTGTGTTCTGTTAATTCATCTCACAGAGTTACAGCTTTCCCCTCGAGAAGCCTTTCGCTATGACTGTTCTTGTGTAATTCGCAAAGTAATATTTGGAAGCCCATATAGGGTTATGGTGAAAAAAGGAATATCTTCAGTTAGAAACTGTACTGAGAAACTGCTTTGTTTTCTGTTAATTCATCTCACAGAGTTACAGCTTTCCCCTCAAGAAGTCTTTCGTTAAGACTGTTCTTGTGGAATTTGCAAAGTGAAATTTGGAAGCCCATAGAGGGCTATGGTGAAAAAGGAAATGTCCTCAGATGAAAACTAGAAAGAAGCTTCTTGAGAAACTACTTTGTGTTCCGTTAATTCATCTCACACAGTTACAGCTTTGCCCTCCAGAAACCGTTCATTAAGACCGTTCTTGTGGAATTTTCAAAGTGCTATTTGGAAACCCATAGGGGGCTATGGTGAAAAAGGAAATATCTTCAGTTATAAACTGGAAAGAAGTTTTCTGAGAAACTGCTTTGTGTTCTGTTAATTCATCTGACAGTGTTACACCTTTCCCCTCAAGAAGCATTCCGCTAAGACTGTTCTTGTGGAATTTGCAAAGTGACATTTGGAAGCCCATAGAGGGCTGTGGTGAAAAAGAAATTTCCTCAGATAAGAACTGAAAAGAAGCTTTCTGAGAAACGACTTTGTGTTCTGTTAATTCATCTTATAGAATTACAGCTTTCCCCTCAAGAAGTCGTTCAGTAAGACTGTTCTTGTGGAATTTGCAAAGTGATATTTGGAAGCCCATAGAGGACCATGGTGTAAAGGAAATATCTTCAGATAAAAACTGGAAAGTAGCTTTCTGAGAAATTGCTTTGTGTTCTGTTAATTCATCTCACAGAATTACGGCTTTCCCCTCAAGAAAACTTTCGCTAAAGCTGTTTTTGTGGAATTTGGAAAAAGGTATATGGAAAACCATAGAGATCTATGGTTAAAAAGAAAATATCCTAAGATAAAAACTGAAAAGAAAATTTCTGAGAAACTGCTTTGTGTTCTCTGAATTCATCTCAAAGACTTACAGCTTTCCCCTCAAGAAACCGTTCACTAAGACTGTTCTCGTGGATTTTGCAAAGTGATATTTGGAAGCCCATAGAGTGCTATGGGGAGAAAGGAAATATCTTCAGTTAAAAAGTGGAAAGAACGTTTCTGAGAAACTGCTTTGTGTTCTGTTAATCCATCTCACAGAGGTACAGCATTCCCCTCAAGAAGTCGTTTACTAAGACTGTTCTTGTGAAATTTGCGAAGTGATATTTGGAAGTGCTTAGAGAACTATGGTGAAAAAGGAAATATCGTAAGATAAAAACCGAAAAGAAGCTTTCTGAGAAACTGCTTTGTGTTTTGTTAATTCATCTCAGAGAGTTACAGCTTTCCGAACAGAAAGCCATTCACTAAGACTGATCTTGTGTTATTTTCAAATTGATATTTGGAAGCCCATAGAGGGCTATGGTGAAAGGGGAAATATCTTCAGTTAAAAACTGGAAAGAAGCTTTCTGAGAAACGGTTTTGTGTTCTCTTAGTTCATCTCACAGAGTTACAGCTTTCCCCTCAAGAAGCCTTTCACCAAGACTGTTCTTGTGGAATTTCCAAAGTGGTCTTTGGAAGTCCATACGTCGCTATGGTGAAAAAGGATATAGCTTCAGTTAAAAAGTGAAAAGAAGCTTTCCGAGGAACTGCTTTGTGATATGTGATTTCCTGTCACTGAGAAACAGCTGTATTTCGTAGAACTGTTGGCTAGGCTTATTTCTGTGGAATCTGAGAAATGTTACTTCGGATCTCTTTGAAGACTATAGGTCCAAAGGAAATATCCGCCACTAAAAGTGTGAAAGAAGCTTTCTGAGAAACTTCTTTGAGTTCTGTGAATTGATCTCACAGAGCTACAGTTTCCCCTCAAGAGGCCTTTCGCTAAGACTGTTCTCGTGGAATTTGCAAAGTGATATTTGGAAAACAATAGAGGGCTATGGTGAAAAAGGAAATATCCTAAGATAAAAACTGAAAAGAAGCTTTTTGAGAAACTGTTTTGCATACCGTTAATTCATCTCACAGAGTTATAGCTTTCCCCTCAAGAAGCCGTTCATTAAGACTGTTGTTGTGAAATTTGCAAAATGATATTTGGAAGCTCATAGAGGGCTATGGTGAAAATGGAAATATCTTCAGTTAAAAACTGGAGAGAAGCTTTCTGAGAAACTGCTTTGTGTTCTGTTAATTCATACACAGAGTTACACCTTTCCTATCACGAATCCTTTCGCTAAGACTGTTCTTGTGGAGTTTACAAAGTGATATTTGGAAGCCCATAGAGGGGTACGGTTAAAAAGGAAATTTCCTCACATAAAAACTGGAAAGAAGCTTTCTGAGAAACTGCTTTGTGTTTTGTTAATTCATCTCACAGTATTACAGCTCTACCCTCAAGAAGCCCTTCACTAAGACTGTTCTTCTGGAATTTCCAAAGAGATATTTGGAAGCCCATAGAGCGCTATGGTGAAAAAGGAAATATCTTCAGTTAAAAACTGGAGAGAAGCTTTCTGAGAAACTTCTTTGTGTTCTGTTAATTCATGCACAGAGTTACAGCTTTCCTATCAAGAATCCTTTCGCTAAGACTGTTCTTGTGGAGTTTACAAAGTGATATTTGGAAGCCCATAGAGGGGTACGTTTAAAAAGGAAATTTCCTCACATAAAAACTGGAAAGAAGTTTTCTGAGAAACTGCTTTGTGTTCTGTTAATTCATCTCACAGAGTTACAGCTTACCCCTCAAGAAGCATTTCGCTAAGACTGTTCTTGTGGAATTTGCAATGTGATATTTGGAAGCCCATGGAGGGATATGGTGAAAAAGGAAATATCTTCAATTAAAAACTGGAAAGAAGCTTTCTGAGAAACTGCTTTGTTTTCTGTTAATTCATCTCACAGAGTTTCAGCTTTCCCCTCCAGAAGTCTTTCGCTAAGACGGTTCTCGTGGAATTTGCAAAGTGATATTTGGAAGCCGTGAGAGGGCTATGGTGTAAAAGGAAATGTCCTTGGATCAAAAATGGAAAGAAGCTTTCCAACAAACTGTTTTGTGTTCTGTTAATTTATCTGACAGAGTTTCAGCTTTCCCCTCAAGAAGCCGTTCGCTAAGACTGTTCTTGTGGAATTTGCAAAGTGATATTTGAAAGCCCGTCGAGGGCTATGGTGAAAAAGGAAATACCTTCAGTTAAAAACTGGAAAGAAACTTTCTGAGAAACTGCTTTGTATTCTGTTAATTCACCTCACAGAGTTTCAGCTTTCCCCTCTAGAAGCCTTTCGCTAAGACTGTTCTTGTGGAATTTGCAAAGTGATATTTGTAAGCCCATAGAAGTCGATGGTGAAAACGTAAATATCCTAAGATAAAAACTGAAAAGAACCATTCTGAGAAACTGCTTTGTGTTTTGTTAATTCATCTCACAGAGTTACAGGTTTCCCTTCAAGAAGCCTTTCGCTAAGACAGTTCTTGTGGAATATGCAAAGTGATATTTGGAAGCTCATAGTGACCTATAGTGAAAAAGGATATATCTTCAGTTAAAAACTGAAAAGAAGCTTTCTGAGAAACTGCTTTGTGATATATGACTTCCACTCACTGAGTTACAGCTGTATTTCGTAGAGCTGTTTGGCAGTCTTATTTCTGTGGAATCTGAGAACTGTTATTTCGGATCCCTTTGAAGACTGAAGGGCCAAAGGAAATATCCGTCGTTAAAGTTAGAAAGAAGCTTTCTGAGAAACTTCTTTGTGATTTGCGAATTCATTTCACAGAGTTACAGCTTTCCCCTCAAGAAGCCTTTCGCTAAGATTATTCTTGCACAATTTGAAAAATGATATTTGGAAGCCAATAGACGGCTATGGTGAAAACGAAATATCCTCCGATAAAAACTGGAAAGAAGCTTTCTGAGAAATTGCTTTGTGTTCTTTTAATTCATCTCACAGACTTACAGCTTTCCCCTCAGGAAGTCTTTCGCTAAGACTGTTCTTGTGGAATTTGAAATGTGATATTTGGTAGCCCATAGAGCGCTATGGAGAAAAGGAAATATCTTCAGATAAAAACTGTAAAGAACATTCCTGAGAAACTGCTTTGTGTTCTGTTAATTCACCTAACAGAGTTACAGCTTTCCCCTCTAGAAGCCTTTCGCTAAGACTGTTCTTGCTGTATTTTCAAAGTGATATTTTGAAGCCCATAGAGGGCTACGGTGAAAAAGGATATAGCTTCAGTTAAAAACTGAAAGAGGCTTTCTGAGAAACGGTTTAGTATTATGTGACTTCCACTCACTGAGTTACAGCTCTATTTCCTAGAGCTGTTTGATAGCCTTATTTCTATGGAATCGGAGAACTGTTATTTTGGATCCCTTTGAAGACTATAGGGCCAAAGGAAATATCTGCCGCTAAAAGTGAGAAAGAAGCTTTCTGAGAAACTTCTCTGAGATCTGTTAATTCATCTCACAGAGTTACAGCATTCCACTCAAGAAGCCTTTCGCTAGGACTGTTCTTTTTGAATTTGCAAAGTGATATTTCGAAGCCCATAGACGGCTGTGGTGAAAAGGGAAATACCTTCAGTTAAAAAATGGAAAGAAGCTTTCTAAGAAACTGCTTGGTGTTCTGTTAATTCATCTCAAAGAGTTACAGCTTTACCCTCAAAAAGACTTTTGCTAAGACTCTTCTTGTGTAATATTCATAGTGATATTTGTAAGCCCTTATAGGGCTATGGTGAAAAAGGAAATATCCCAAGATAAAAGCTGAAAAGAAGCTTTCTGAGAAACTGCTTTGTGTTCTGTTAATTCACCTCACAGAGTTACAGCTTTCCCCTTAAGAAGCCTTTCGCTAAGACTGTTCTTGTGGAATTTGCAGAGTGGTATTTGTAAGCCCATAGAGGGCTATGGTGAAAAAGGAAATATCCTAAGATAAAAACTGAAAAGAACATTTCTGAGAAACTGCTTTGTGATACGTGACTTCCACTCACTGAGTGAGAGCTATATGTCATAGAGCTGTTTGCTAACCTTATTTCTGTGGAATCTGAGAAGGGATAATTCGGTTCCCTTTGAAGACTATAGGGCCAAAGGAAATATCCGCCATAAAAGTGAGAAAGAAGCTTTCTGAGAAACAGCTTTCTGATCTGTAAATTCATCCCACAGAGTTACAGCTTTCCCCTGAGGAAGCCTTTCGCTATGACTGTTCTTGTGGAATTTGCAAAGTGACATTTCGAAGCCCATAGAGAGCTATGGTGAAAAGGAAATATCTTCGGTTTAAAACGGGAAAGAAGCTTTCTGAGACACTGCGTTGTGTTCTGTTAATTCATCCCACAAAGTTACAGCTTTCCCCTCACGAAGCCTTTCCCTAAGACTGTTCTTGTCGAATTTGGGAAGTGATATTTAGAAGCCTACAGAGGTCTACAGTGAAAAAGGAAATAACCTAAGATAAAAACTGAAAATAAGCTTTCTGAAAAACTGCTTTGTGTTCTCTTAATTCATCTCACAGAGTTACAGCTTTCCTCTCAAGAATCCTTTCGCTAAGACTGTTCTTGTGCAATTTAGAACGTGATATTTAGAAGCCCATAGAGGGCTATGGAGAAAAAGGAAATGTCCTTAGATAAAAACTGGAAAGAAGCTTTCTGAGAAACTGCTTTGTGTTCTGTTAATTCATCTCACAGAGTTACAGCTTTCCCCTCGAGAAGCCTTTCGCTATGACTGTTCTTGTGTAATTCGCAAAGTAATATTTGGAAGCCCATATAGGGTTATGGTGAAAAAAGGAATATCTTCAGTTAGAAAGTGTATAGAAGCTTTCTGAGAAACTGCTTTGTTTTCTGTTAATTCATCTCACAGAGTTACAGCTTTCCCCTCAAGAAGTCTTTCGTTAAGACTGTTCTTGTGGAATTTGCAAAGTGAAATTTGGAAGCCCATAGAGGGCTATGGTGAAAAAGGAAATGTCCTCAGATGAAAACTAGAAAGAAGCTTCTTGAGAAACTACTTTGTGTTCCGTTAATTCATCTCACACAGTTACAGCTTTGCCCTCCAGAAACCGTTCATTAAGACCGTTCTTGTGGAATTTTCAAAGTGCTATTTGGAAACCCATAGGGGGCTATGGTGAAAAAGGAAATATCTTCAGTTATAAACTGGAAAGAAGTTTTCTGAGAAACTGCTTTGTGTTCTGTTAATTCATCTGACAGTGTTACACCTTTCCCCTCAAGAAGCATTCCGCTAAGACTGTTCTTGTGGAATTTGCAAAGTGACATTTGGAAGCCCATAGAGGGCTGTGGTGAAAAAGAAATTTCCTCAGATAAGAACTGAAAAGAAGCTTTCTGAGAAACGACTTTGTGTTCTGTTAATTCATCTTATAGAATTACAGCTTTCCCCTCAAGAAGTCGTTCAGTAAGACTGTTCTTGTGGAATTTGCAAAGTGATATTTGGAAGCCCATAGAGGACCATGGTGTAAAGGAAATATCTTCAGATAAAAACTGGAAAGTAGCTTTCTGAGAAATTGCTTTGTGTTCTGTTAATTCATCTCACAGAATTACGGCTTTCCCCTCAAGAAAACTTTCGCTAAAGCTGTTTTTGTGGAATTTGGAAAAAGGTATATGGAAAACCATAGAGATCTATGGTTAAAAAGAAAATATCCTAAGATAAAAACTGAAAAGAAAATTTCTGAGAAACTGCTTTGTGTTCTCTGAATTCATCTCACAGACTTACAGCTTTCCCCTCAAGAAACCGTTCACTAAGACTGTTCTCGTGGATTTTGCAAAGTGATATTTGGAAGCCCATAGAGTGCTATGGGGAAAAAGGAAATATCTTCAGTTAAAAAGTGGAAAGAACGTTTCTGAGAAACTGCTTTGTGTTCTGTTAATCCATTTCACAGAGGTACAGCATTCCCCTCAAGAAGTCGTTTACTAAGACTGTTCTTGTGAAATTTGCGAAGTGATATTTGGAAGTGCTTAGAGAACTATGGTGAAAAAGGAAATATCGTAAGATAAAAACCGAAAAGAAGCTTTCTGAGAAACTGCTTTGTGTTTTGTTAATTCATCTCAGAGAGTTACAGCTTTCCGAACAGAAAGCCATTCACTAAGACGGATCTTGTGTTATTTTCAAATTGATATTTGGAAGCCCATAGAGGGCTATGGTGAAAGGGGAAATATCTTCAGTTATAAACTGGAAAGAAGCTTTCTGAGAAACGGTTTTGTGTTCTCTTAGTTCATCTCACAGAGTTACAGCTTTCCCCTCAAGAAGCCTTTCACCAAGACTGTTCTTGTGGAATTTCCAAAGTGGTCTTTGGAAGTCCATACGTCGCTATGGTGAAAAAGGATATAGCTTCAGTTAAAAAGTGAAAAGAAGCTTTCCGAGGAACTGCTTTGTGATATGTGATTTCCTGTCACTGAGAAACAGCTGTATTTCGTAGAACTGTTGGCTAGGCTTATTTCTGTGGAATCTGAGAAATGTTACTTCGGATCTCTTTGAAGACTATAGGTCCAAAGGAAATATCCGCCACTAAAAGTGTGAAAGAAGCTTTCTGAGAAACTTCTTTGAGTTCTGTGAATTGATCTCACAGAGCTACAGTTTCCCCTCAAGAAGCCTTTCGCTAAGACTGTTCTCGTGGAATTTGCAAAGTGATATTTGGAAAACAATAGAGGGCTATGGTGAAAAAGGAAATATCCTAAGATAAAAACTGAAAAGAAGCTTTTTGAGAAACTGTTTTGCGTACCGTTAATTCATCTCACAGAGTTATAGCTTTCCCCTCAAGAAGCCGTTCATTAAGACTGTTGTTGTGAAATTTGCAAAATGATATTTGGAAGCTCATAGAGGGCTATGGTGAAAATGGAAATATCTTCAGTTAAAAACTGGAGAGAAGCTTTCTGAGAAACTGCTTTGTGTTCTGTTAATTCATACACAGAGTTACACCTTTCCTATCACGAATCCTTTCGCTAAGACTGTTCTTGTGGAGTTTACAAAGTGATATTTGGAAGCCCATAGAGGGGTATGGTTAAAAAGGAAATTTCCTCACATAAAAACTGGAAAGAAGCTTTCTGAGAAACTGCTTTGTGTTTTGTTAATTCATCTCACAGTATTACAGCTCTACCCTCAAGAAGCCCTTCACTAAGACTGTTCTTCTGGAATTTCCAAAGAGATATTTGGAAGCCCATAGAGCGCTATGGTGAAAAAGGAAATATCTTCAGTTAAAAACTGGAGAGAAGCTTTCTGAGAAACTTCTTTGTGTTCTGTTAATTCATGCACAGAGTTACAGCTTTCCTATCAAGAATCCTTTCGCTAAGACTGTTCTTGTGGAGTTTACAAAGTGATATTTGGAAGCCCATAGAGGGGTACGTTTAAAAAGGAAATTTCCTCACATAAAAACTGGAAAGAAGTTTTCTGAGAAACTGCTTTGTGTTCTGTTAATTCATCTCACAGAGTTACAGCTTACCCCTCAAGAAGCATTTCGCTAAGACTGTTCTTGTGGAATTTGCAATGTGATATTTGGAAGCCCATGGAGGGATATGGTGAAAAAGGAAATATCTTCAATTAAAAACTGGAAAGAAGCTTTCTGAGAAACTGCTTTGTTTTCTGTTAATTCATCTCACAGAGTTTCAGCTTTCCCCTCCAGAAGTCTTTCGCTAAGACGGTTCTCGTGGAATTTGCAAAGTGATATTTGGAAGCCGTGAGAGGGCTATGGTGTAAAAGGAAATGTCCTCGGATCAAAAATGGAAAGAAGCTTTCCAACAAACTGTTTTGTGTTCTGTTAATTTATCTGACAGTTTCAGCTTTCCCCTCAAGAAGCCGTTCGCTAAGACTGTTCTTGTGGAATTTGCAAAGTGATATTTGAAAGCCCGTCGAGGGCTATGGTGAAAAAGGAAATACCTTCAGTTAAAAACTGGAAAGAAACTTTCTGAGAAACTGCTTTGTATTCTGTTAATTCACCTCACAGAGTTTCAGCTTTCCCCTCTAGAAGCCTTTCGCTAAGACTGTTCTTGTGGAATTTGCAAAGTGATATTTGTAAGCCCATAGAAGTCGATGGTGAAAACGTAAATATCCTAAGATAAAAACTGAAAAGAACCATTCTGAGAAACTGCTTTGTGTTTTGTTAATTCATCTCACAGAGTTACAGGTTTCCCTTCAAGAAGCCTTTCGCTAAGACAGTTCTTGTGGAATATGCAAAGTGATATTTGGAAGCTCATAGTGACCTATAGTGAAAAAGGATATATCTTCAGTTAAAAACTGAAAAGAAGCTTTCTGAGAAACTGCTTTGTGATATATGACTTCCACTCACTGAGTTACAGCTGTATTTCGTAGAGCTGTTTGGCAGTCTTATTTCTGTGGAATCTGAGAACTGTTATTTCGGATCCCTTTGAAGACTGAAGGGCCAAAGGAAATATCCGTCGTTAAAGTTAGAAAGAAGCTTTCTGAGAAACTTCTTTGTGATTTGCGAATTCATTTCACAGAGTTACAGCTTTCCCCTCAAGAAGCCTTTCGCTAAGATTATTCTTGCACAATTTGAAAAATGATATTTGGAAGCCAATAGACGGCTATGGTGAAAACGAAATATCCTCCGATAAAAACTGGAAAGAAGCTTTCTGAGAAATTGCTTTGTGTTCTTTTAATTCATCTCACAGACTTACAGCTTTCCCCTCAGGAAGTCTTTCGCTAAGACTGTTCTTGTGGAATTTGAAATGTGATATTTGGTAGCCCATAGAGCGCTATGGAGAAAAGGAAATATCTTCAGATAAAAACTGTAAAGAACATTCCTGAGAAACTGCTTTGTGTTCTGTTAATTCACCTAACAGAGTTACAGCTTTCCCCTCTAGAAGCCTTTCGCTAAGACTGTTCTTGCTGTATTTTCAAAGTGATATTTGGAAGCCCATAGAGGGCTACGGTGAAAAAGGATATAGCTTCAGTTAAAAACTGAAAGAGGCTTTCTGAGAAACGGTTTAGTATTATGTGACTTCCACTCACTGAGTTACAGCTCTATTTCCTAGAGCTGTTTGATAGCCTTATTTCTATGGAATCGGAGAACTGTTATTTTGGATCCCTTTGAAGACTATAGGGCCAAAGGAAATATCTGCCGCTAAAAGTGAGAAAGAAGCTTTCTGAGAAACTTCTCTGAGATCTGTTAATTCATCTCACAGAGTTACAGCATTCCACTCAAGAAGCCTTTCGCTAGGACTGTTCTTTTTGAATTTGCAAAGTGATATTTCGAAGCCCATAGACGGCTGTGGTGAAAAGGGAAATACCTTCAGTTAAAAAATGGAAAGAAGCTTTCTAAGAAACTGCTTGGTGTTCTGTTAATTCATCTCAAAGAGTTACAGCTTTACCCTCAAAAAGACTTTTGCTAAGACTCTTCTTGTGTAATATTCATGGTGATATTTGTAAGCCCTTATAGGGCTATGGTGAAAAAGGAAATATCCCAAGATAAAAGCTGAAAAGAAGCTTTCTGAGAAACTGCTTTGTGTTCTGTTAATTCACCTCACAGAGTTACAGCTTTCCCCTTAAGAAGCCTTTCGCTAAGACTGTTCTTGTGGAATTTGCAGAGTGGTATTTGTAAGCCCATAGAGGGCTATGGTGAAAAAGGAAATATCCTAAGATAAAAACTGAAAAGAACATTTCTGAGAAACTGCTTTGTGATACGTGACTTCCACTCACTGAGTGAGAGCTATATGTCATAGAGCTGTTTGCTAACCTTATTTCTGTGGAATCTGAGAAGGGATAATTCGGTTCCCTTTGAAGACTATAGGGCCAAAGGAAATATCCGCCATAAAAGTGAGAAAGAAGCTTTCTGAGAAACAGCTTTCTGATCTGTAAATTCATCCCACAGAGTTACAGCTTTCCCCTGAGGAAGCCTTTCGCTATGACTGTTCTTGTGGAATTTGCAAAGTGACATTTCGAAGCCCATAGAGAGCTATGGTGAAAAGGAAATATCTTCGGTTTAAAACGGGAAAGAAGCTTTCTGAGACACTGCGTTGTGTTCTGTTAATTCATCCCACAAAGTTACAGCTTTCCCCTCACGAAGCCTTTCCCTAAGACTGTTCTTGTCGAATTTGGGAAGTGATATTTAGAAGCCTACAGAGGTCTACAGTGAAAAAGGAAATAACCTAAGATAAAAACTGAAAAGAAGCTTTCTGAAAAACTGCTTTGTGTTCTCTTAATTCATCTCACAGAGTTACAGCTTTCCTCTCAAGAATCCTTTCGCTAAGACTGTTCTTGTGCAATTTAGAACGTGATATTTAGAAGCCCATAGAGGGCTATGGAGAAAAAGGAAATGTCCTTAGATAAAAACTGGAAAGAAGCTTTCTGAGAAACTGCTTTGTGTTCTGTTAATTCATCTCACAGAGTTACAGCTTTCCCCTCGAGAAGCCTTTCGCTATGACTGTTCTTGTGTAATTCGCAAAGTAATATTTGGAAGCCCATATAGGGTTATGGTGAAAAAAGGAATATCTTCAGTTAGAAACTGTACTGAGAAACTGCTTTGTTTTCTGTTAATTCATCTCACAGAGTTACAGCTTTCCCCTCAAGAAGTCTTTCGTTAAGACTGTTCTTGTGGAATTTGCAAAGTGAAATTTGGAAGCCCATAGAGGGCTATGGTGAAAAAGGAAATGTCCTCAGATGAAAACTAGAAAGAAGCTTCTTGAGAAACTACTTTGTGTTCCGTTAATTCATCTCACACAGTTACAGCTTTGCCCTCCAGAAACCGTTCATTAAGACCGTTCTTGTTGAATTTTCAAAGTGCTATTTGGAAACCCATAGGGGGCTATGGTGAAAAAGGAAATATCTTCAGTTATAAACTGGAAAGAAGTTTTCTGAGAAACTGCTTTGTGTTCTGTTAATTCATCTGACAGTGTTACACCTTTCCCCTCAAGAAGCATTCCGCTAAGACTGTTCTTGTGGAATTTGCAAAGTGACATTTGGAAGCCCATAGAGGGCTGTGGTGAAAAAGAAATTTCCTCAGATAAGAACTGAAAAGAAGCTTTCTGAGAAACGACTTTGTGTTCTGTTAATTCATCTTATAGAATTACAGCTTTCCCCTCAAGAAGTCGTTCAGTAAGACTGTTCTTGTGGAATTTGCAAAGTGATATTTGGAAGCCCATAGAGGACCATGGTGTAAAGGAAATATCTTCAGATAAAAACTGGAAAGTAGCTTTCTGAGAAATTGCTTTGTGTTCTGTTAATTCATCTCACAGAATTACGGCTTTCCCCTCAAGAAAACTTTCGCTAAAGCTGTTTTTGTGGAATTTGGAAAAAGGTATATGGAAAACCATAGAGATCTATGGTTAAAAAGAAAATATCCTAAGATAAAAACTGAAAAGAAAATTTCTGAGAAACTGCTTTGTGTTCTCTGAATTCATCTCAAAGACTTACAGCTTTCCCCTCAAGAAACCGTTCACTAAGACTGTTCTCGTGGATTTTGCAGTGATATTTGGAAGCCCATAGAGTGCTATGGGGAGAAAGGAAATATCTTCAGTTAAAAAGTGGAAAGAACGTTTCTGAGAAACTGCTTTGTGTTCTGTTAATCCATCTCACAGAGGTACAGCATTCCCCTCAAGAAGTCGTTTACTAAGACTGTTCTTGTGAAATTTGCGAAGTGATATTTGGAAGTGCTTAGAGAACTATGGTGAAAAAGGAAATATCGTAAGATAAAAACCGAAAAGAAGCTTTCTGAGAAACTGCTTTGTGTTTTGTTAATTCATCTCAGAGAGTTACAGCTTTCCGAACAGAAAGCCATTCACTAAGACTGATCTTGTGTTATTTTCAAATTGATATTTGGAAGCCCATAGAGGGCTATGGTGAAAGGGGAAATATCTTCAGTTAAAAACTGGAAAGAAGCTTTCTGAGAAACGGTTTTGTGTTCTCTTAGTTCATCTCACAGAGTTACAGCTTTCCCCTCAAGAAGCCTTTCACCAAGACTGTTCTTGTGGAATTTCCAAAGTGGTCTTTGGAAGTCCATACGTCGCTATGGTGAAAAAGGATATAGCTTCAGTTAAAAAGTGAAAAGAAGCTTTCCGAGGAACTGCTTTGTGATATGTGATTTCCTGTCACTGAGAAACAGCTGTATTTCGTAGAACTGTTGGCTAGGCTTATTTCTGTGGAATCTGAGAAATGTTACTTCGGATCTCTTTGAAGACTATAGGTCCAAAGGAAATATCCGCCACTAAAAGTGTGAAAGAAGCTTTCTGAGAAACTTCTTTGAGTTCTGTGAATTGATCTCACAGAGCTACAGTTTCCCCTCAAGAGGCCTTTCGCTAAGACTGTTCTCGTGGAATTTGCAAAGTGATATTTGGAAAACAATAGAGGGCTATGGTGAAAAAGGAAATATCCTAAGATAAAAACTGAAAAGAAGCTTTTTGAGAAACTGTTTTGCGTACCGTTAATTCATCTCACAGAGTTATAGCTTTCCCCTCAAGAAGCCGTTCATTAAGACTGTTGTTGTGAAATTTGCAAAATGATATTTGGAAGCTCATAGAGGGCTATGGTGAAAATGGAAATATCTTCAGTTAAAAACTGGAGAGAAGCTTTCTGAGAAACTGCTTTGTGTTCTGTTAATTCATACACAGAGTTACACCTTTCCTATCACGAATCCTTTCGCTAAGACTGTTCTTGTGGAGTTTACAAAGTGATATTTGGAAGCCCATAGAGGGGTACGGTTAAAAAGGAAATTTCCTCACATAAAAACTGGAAAGAAGCTTTCTGAGAAACTGCTTTGTGTTTTGTTAATTCATCTCACAGTATTACAGCTCTACCCTCAAGAAGCCCTTCACTAAGACTGTTCTTCTGGAATTTCCAAAGAGATATTTGGAAGCCCATAGAGCGCTATGGTGAAAAAGGAAATATCTTCAGTTAAAAACTGGAGAGAAGCTTTCTGAGAAACTTCTTTGTGTTCTGTTAATTCATGCACAGAGTTACAGCTTTCCTATCAAGAATCCTTTCGCTAAGACTGTTCTTGTGGAGTTTACAAAGTGATATTTGGAAGCCCATAGAGGGGTACGTTTAAAAAGGAAATTTCCTCACATAAAAACTGGAAAGAAGTTTTCTGAGAAACTGCTTTGTGTTCTGTTAATTCATCTCACAGAGTTACAGCTTACCCCTCAAGAAGCATTTCGCTAAGACTGTTCTTGTGGAATTTGCAATGTGATATTTGGAAGCCCATGGAGGGATATGGTGAAAAAGGAAATATCTTCAATTAAAAACTGGAAAGAAGCTTTCTGAGAAACTGCTTTGTTTTCTGTTAATTCATCTCACAGAGTTTCAGCTTTCCCCTCCAGAAGTCTTTCGCTAAGACGGTTCTCGTGGAATTTGCAAAGTGATATTTGGAAGCCGTGAGAGGGCTATGGTGTAAAAGGAAATGTCCTTGGATCAAAAATGGAAAGAAGCTTTCCAACAAACTGTTTTGTGTTCTGTTAATTTATCTGACAGAGTTTCAGCTTTCCCCTCAAGAAGCCGTTCGCTAAGACTGTTCTTGTGGAATTTGCAAAGTGATATTTGAAAGCCCGTCGAGGGCTATGGTGAAAAAGGAAATACCTTCAGTTAAAAACTGGAAAGAAACTTTCTGAGAAACTGCTTTGTATTCTGTTAATTCACCTCACAGAGTTTCAGCTTTCCCCTCTAGAAGCCTTTCGCTAAGACTGTTCTTGTGGAATTTGCAAAGTGATATTTGTAAGCCCATAGAAGTCGATGGTGAAAACGTAAATATCCTAAGATAAAAACTGAAAAGAACCATTCTGAGAAACTGCTTTGTGTTTTGTTAATTCATCTCACAGAGTTACAGGTTTCCCTTCAAGAAGCCTTTCGCTAAGACAGTTCTTGTGGAATATGCAAAGTGATATTTGGAAGCTCATAGTGACCTATAGTGAAAAAGGATATATCTTCAGTTAAAAACTGAAAAGAAGCTTTCTGAGAAACTGCTTTGTGATATATGACTTCCACTCACTGAGTTACAGCTGTATTTCGTAGAGCTGTTTGGCAGTCTTATTTCTGTGGAATCTGAGAACTGTTATTTCGGATCCCTTTGAAGACTGAAGGGCCAAAGGAAATATCCGTCGTTAAAGTTAGAAAGAAGCTTTCTGAGAAACTTCTTTGTGATTTGCGAATTCATTTCACAGAGTTACAGCTTTCCCCTCAAGAAGCCTTTCGCTAAGATTATTCTTGCACAATTTGAAAAATGATATTTGGAAGCCAATAGACGGCTATGGTGAAAACGAAATATCCTCCGATAAAAACTGGAAAGAAGCTTTCTGAGAAATTGCTTTGTGTTCTTTTAATTCATCTCACAGACTTACAGCTTTCCCCTCAGGAAGTCTTTCGCTAAGACTGTTCTTGTGGAATTTGAAATGTGATATTTGGTAGCCCATAGAGCGCTATGGAGAAAAGGAAATATCTTCAGATAAAAACTGTAAAGAACATTCCTGAGAAACTGCTTTGTGTTCTGTTAATTCACCTAACAGAGTTACAGCTTTCCCCTCTAGAAGCCTTTCGCTAAGACTGTTCTTGCTGTATTTTCAAAGTGATATTTTGAAGCCCATAGAGGGCTACGGTGAAAAAGGATATAGCTTCAGTTAAAAACTGAAAGAGGCTTTCTGAGAAACGGTTTAGTATTATGTGACTTCCACTCACTGAGTTACAGCTCTATTTCCTAGAGCTGTTTGATAGCCTTATTTCTATGGAATCGGAGAACTGTTATTTTGGATCCCTTTGAAGACTATAGGGCCAAAGGAAATATCTGCCGCTAAAAGTGAGAAAGAAGCTTTCTGAGAAACTTCTCTGAGATCTGTTAATTCATCTCACAGAGTTACAGCATTCCACTCAAGAAGCCTTTCGCTAGGACTGTTCTTTTTGAATTTGCAAAGTGATATTTCGAAGCCCATAGACGGCTGTGGTGAAAAGGGAAATACCTTCAGTTAAAAAATGGAAAGAAGCTTTCTAAGAAACTGCTTGGTGTTCTGTTAATTCATCTCAAAGAGTTACAGCTTTACCCTCAAAAAGACTTTTGCTAAGACTCTTCTTGTGTAATATTCATAGTGATATTTGTAAGCCCTTATAGGGCTATGCTGAAAAAGGAAATATCCCAAGATAAAAGCTGAAAAGAAGCTTTCTGAGAAACTGCTTTGTGTTCTGTTAATTCACCTCACAGAGTTACAGCTTTCCCCTTAAGAAGCCTTTCGCTAAGACTGTTCTTGTGGAATTTGCAGAGTGGTATTTGTAAGCCCATAGAGGGCTATGGTGAAAAAGGAAATATCCTAAGATAAAAACTGAAAAGAACATTTCTGAGAAACTGCTTTGTGATACGTGACTTCCACTCACTGAGTGAGAGCTATATGTCATAGAGCTGTTTGCTAACCTTATTTCTGTGGAATCTGAGAAGGGATAATTCGGTTCCCTTTGAAGACTATAGGGCCAAAGGAAATATCCGCCATAAAAGTGAGAAAGAAGCTTTCTGAGAAACAGCTTTCTGATCTGTAAATTCATCCCACAGAGTTACAGCTTTCCCCTGAGGAAGCCTTTCGCTATGACTGTTCTTGTGGAATTTGCAAAGTGACGTTTCGAAGCCCATAGAGAGCTATGGTGAAAAGGAAATATCTTCGGTTTAAAACGGGAAAGAAGCTTTCTGAGACACTGCGTTGTGTTCTGTTAATTCATCTCACAAAGTTACAGCTTTCCCCTCACGAAGCCTTTCCCTAAGACTGTTCTTGTCGAATTTGGGAAGTGATATTTAGAAGCCTACAGAGGTCTACAGTGAAAAAGGAAATAACCTAAGATAAAAACTGAAAAGAAGCTTTCTGAAAAACTGCTTTGTGTTCTCTTAATTCATCTCACAGAGTTACAGCTTTCCTCTCAAGAATCCTTTCGCTAAGACTGTTCTTGTGCAATTTAGAACGTGATATTTAGAAGCCCATAGAGGGCTATGGAGAAAAAGGAAATGTCCTTAGATAAAAACTGGAAAGAAGCTTTCTGAGAAACTGCTTTGTGTTCTGTTAATTCATCTCACAGAGTTACAGCTTTCCCCTCGAGAAGCCTTTCGCTATGACTGTTCTTGTGTAATTCGCAAAGTAATATTTGGAAGCCCATATAGGGTTATGGTGAAAAAAGGAATATCTTCAGTTAGAAAGTGTATAGAAGCTTTCTGAGAAACTGCTTTGTTTTCTGTTAATTCATCTCACAGAGTTACAGCTTTCCCCTCAAGAAGTCTTTCGTTAAGACTGTTCTTGTGGAATTTGCAAAGTGAAATTTGCAAGCCCATAGAGGGCTATGGTGAAAAAGGAAATGTCCTCAGATGAAAACTAGAAAGAAGCTTCTTGAGAAACTACTTTGTGTTCCGTTAATTCATCTCACACAGTTACAGCTTTGCCCTCCAGAAACCGTTCATTAAGACCGTTCTTGTGGAATTTTCAAAGTGCTATTTGGAAACCCATAGGGGGCTATGGTGAAAAAGGAAATATCTTCAGTTATAAACTGGAAAGAAGTTTTCTGAGAAACTGCTTTGTGTTCTGTTAATTCATCTGACAGTGTTACACCTTTCCCCTCAAGAAGCATTCCGCTAAGACTGTTCTTGTGGAATTTGCAAAGTGACATTTGGAAGCCCATAGAGGGCTGTGGTGAAAAAGAAATTTCCTCAGATAAGAACTGAAAAGAAGCTTTCTGAGAAACGACTTTGTGTTCTGTTAATTCATCTTATAGAATTACAGCTTTCCCCTCAAGAAGTCGTTCAGTAAGACTGTTCTTGTGGAATTTGCAAAGTGATATTTGGAAGCCCATAGAGGACCATGGTGTAAAGGAAATATCTTCAGATAAAAACTGGAAAGTAGCTTTCTGAGAAATTGCTTTGTGTTCTGTTAATTCATCTCACAGAATTACGGCTTTCCCCTCAAGAAAACTTTCGCTAAAGCTGTTTTTGTGGAATTTGGAAAAAGGTATATGGAAAACCATAGAGATCTATGGTTAAAAAGAAAATATCCTAAGATAAAAACTGAAAAGAAAATTTCTGAGAAACTGCTTTGTGTTCTCTGAATTCATCTCAAAGACTTACAGCTTTCCCCTCAAGAAACCGTTCACTAAGACTGTTCTCGTGGATTTTGCAAAGTGATATTTGGAAGCCCATAGAGTGCTATGGGGAAAAAGGAAATATCTTCAGTTAAAAAGTGGAAAGAACGTTTCTGAGAAACTGCTTTGTGTTCTGTTAATCCATCTCACAGAGGTACAGCATTCCCCTCAATAAGTCGTTTACTAAGACTGTTCTTGTGAAATTTGCGAAGTGATATTTGGAAGTGCTTAGAGAACTATGGTGAAAAAGGAAATATCGTAAGATAAAAACCGAAAAGAAGCTTTCTGAGAAACTGCTTTGTGTTTTGTTAATTCATCTCAGAGAGTTACAGCTTTCCGAACAGAAAGCCATTCACTAAGACTGATCTTGTGTTATTTTCAAATTGATATTTGGAAGCCCATAGAGGGCTATGGTGAAAGGGGAAATATCTTCAGTTAAAAACTGGAAAGAAGCTTTCTGAGAAACGGTTTTGTGTTCTCTTAGTTCATCTCACAGAGTTACAGCTTTCCCCTCAAGAAGCCTTTCACCAAGACCGTTCTTGTGGAATTTCCAAAGTGGTCTTTGGAAGTCCATACGTCGCTATGGTGAAAAAGGATATAGCTTCAGTTAAAAAGTGAAAAGAAGCTTTCCGAGGAACTGCTTTGTGATATGTGATTTCCTGTCACTGAGAAACAGCTGTATTTCGTAGAACTGTTGGCTAGGCTTATTTCTGTGGAATCTGAGAAATGTTACTTCGGATCTCTTTGAAGACTATAGGTCCAAAGGAAATATCCGCCACTAAAAGTGTGAAAGAAGCTTTCTGAGAAACTTCTTTGAGTTCTGTGAATTGATCTCACAGAGCTACAGTTTCCCCTCAAGAGGCCTTTCGCTAAGACTGTTCTCGTGGAATTTGCAAAGTGATATTTGGAAAACAATAGAGGGCTATGGTGAAAAAGGAAATATCCTAAGATAAAAACTGAAAAGAAGCTTTTTGAGAAACTGTTTTGCGTACCGTTAATTCATCTCACAGAGTTATAGCTTTCCCCTCAAGAAGCCGTTCATTAAGACTGTTGTTGTGAAATTTGCAAAATGATATTTGGAAGCTCATAGAGGGCTATGGTGAAAATGGAAATATCTTCAGTTAAAAACTGGAGAGAAGCTTTCTGAGAAACTGCTTTGTGTTCTGTTAATTCATACACAGAGTTACACCTTTCCTATCACGAATCCTTTCGCTAAGACTGTTCTTGTGGAGTTTACAAAGTGATATTTGGAAGCCCATAGAGGGGTACGGTTAAAAAGGAAATTTCCTCACATAAAAACTGGAAAGAAGCTTTCTGAGAAACTGCTTTGTGTTTTGTTAATTCATCTCACAGTATTACAGCTCTACCCTCAAGAAGCCCTTCACTAAGACTGTTCTTCTGGAATTTCCAAAGAGATATTTGGAAGCCCATAGAGCGCTACGGTGAAAAAGGAAATATCTTCAGTTAAAAACTGGAGAGAAGCTTTCTGAGAAACTTCTTTGTGTTCTGTTAATTCATGCACAGAGTTACAGCTTTCCTATCAAGAATCCTTTCGCTAAGACTGTTCTTGTGGAGTTTACAAAGTGATATTTGGAAGCCCATAGAGGGGTACGTTTAAAAAGGAAATTTCCTCACATAAAAACTGGAAAGAAGTTTTCTGAGAAACTGCTTTGTGTTCTGTTAATTCATCTCACAGAGTTACAGCTTACCCCTCAAGAAGCATTTCGCTAAGACTGTTCTTGTGGAATTTGCAATGTGATATTTGGAAGCCCATGGAGGGATATGGTGAAAAAGGAAATATCTTCAATTAAAAACTGGAAAGAAGCTTTCTGAGAAACTGCTTTGTTTTCTGTTAATTCACCTCACAGAGTTTCAGCTTTCCCCTCCAGAAGTCTTTCGCTAAGACGATTCTCGTGGAATTTGCAAAGTGATATTTGGAAGCCGTGAGAGGGCTATGGTGTAAAAGGAAATGTCCTCGGATCAAAAATGGAAAGAAGCTTTCCAACAAACTGTTTTGTGTTCTGTTAATTTATCTGACAGAGTTTCAGCTTTCCCCTCAAGAAGCCGTTCGCTAAGACTGTTCTTGTGGAATTTGCAAAGTGATATTTGAAAGCCCGTCGAGGGCTATGGTGAAAAAGGAAATACCTTCCGTTAAAAACTGGAAAGAAACTTTCTGAGAAACTGCTTTGTATTCTGTTAATTCACCTCACAGAGTTTCAGCTTTCCCCTCTAGAAGCCTTTCGCTAAGACTGTTCTTGTGGAATTTGCAAAGTGATATTTGTAAGCCCATAGAAGTCGATGGTGAAAACGTAAATATCCTAAGATAAAAACTGAAAAGAACCATTCTGAGAAACTGCTTTGTGTTTTGTTAATTCATCTCACAGAGTTACAGGTTTCCCTTCAAGAAGCCTTTCGCTAAGACAGTTCTTGTGGAATATGCAAAGTGATATTTGGAAGCTCATAGTGACCTATAGTGAAAAAGGATATATCTTCAGTTAAAAACTGAAAAGAAGCTTTCTGAGAAACTGCTTTGTGATATATGACTTCCACTCACTGAGTTACAGCTGTATTTCGTAGAGCTGTTTGGCAGTCTTATTTCTGTGGAATCTGAGAACTGTTATTTCGGATCCCTTTGAAGACTGAAGGGCCTCAGGAAGTCTTTCGCTAAGACTGTTCTTGTGGAATTTGAAATGTGATATTTGGTAGCCCATAGAGCGCTATGGAGAAAAGGAAATATCTTCAGATAAAAACTGTAAAGAACATTCCTGAGAAACTGCTTTGTGTTCTGTTAATTCACCTAACAGAGTTACAGCTTTCCCCTCTAGAAGCCTTTCGCTAAGACTGTTCTTGCTGTATTTTCAAAGTGATATTTTGAAGCCCATAGAGGGCTACGGTGAAAAAGGATAAAGCTTCAGTTAAAAACTGAAAGAGGCTTTCTGAGAAACGGTTTAGTATTATGTGACTTCCACTCACTGAGTTACAGCTCTATTTCCTAGAGCTGTTTGATAGCCTTATTTCTATGGAATCGGAGAACTGTTATTTTGGATCCCTTTGAAGACTATAGGGCCAAAGGAAATATCTGCCGCTAAAAGTGAGAAAGAAGCTTTCTGAGAAACTTCTCTGAGATCTGTTAATTCATCTCACAGAGTTACAGCATTCCACTCTAGAAGCCTTTCGCTAGGACTGTTCTTTTTGAATTTGCAAAGTGATATTTCGAAGCCCATAGACGGCTGTGGTGAAAAGGGAAATACCTTCAGTTAAAAAATGGAAAGAAGCTTTCTAAGAAACTGCTTGGTGTTCTGTTAATTCATCTCAAAGAGTTACAGCTTTACCCTCAAAAAGACTTTTGCTAAGACTCTTCTTGTGTAATACTCATGGTGATATTTGGAAGCCCTTATAGGGCTATGGTGAAAAAGGAAATATCCTAAGATAAAAGCTGAAAAGAAGCTTTCTGAGAAACTGCTTTGTGTTCTGTTAATTCACCTCACAGAGTTACAGCTTTCCCCTTAAGAAGCCTTTCGCTAAGACTGTTCTTGTGGAATTTGCAGAGTGGTATTTGTAAGCCCATAGAGGGCTATGGTGAAAAAGGAAATATCCTAAGATAAAAACTGAAAAGAACATTTCTGAGAAACTGCTTTGTGATACGTGACTTCCACTCACTGAGTGAGAGCTATATGTCATAGAGCTGTTTGCTAACCTTATTTCTGTGGAATCTGAGAAGGGATAATTCGGTTCCCTTTGAAGACTATAGGGCCAAAGGAAATATCCGCCATAAAAGTGAGAAAGAAGCTTTCTGAGAAACAGCTTTCTGATCTGTAAATTCATCCCACAGAGTTACAGCTTTCCCCTGAGGAAGCCTTTCGCTATGACTGTTCTTGTGGAATTTGCAAAGTGACATTTCGAAGGCCATAGAGAGCTATGGTGAAAAGGAAATATCTTCGGTTTAAAACGGGAAAGAAGCTTTCTGAGACACTGCGTTGTGTTCTGTTAATTCATCCCACAAAGTTACAGCTTTCCCCTCACGAAGCCTTTCCCTAAGACTGTTCTTGTCGAATTTGGGAAGTGATATTTAGAAGCCTACAGAGGTCTACAGTGAAAAAGGAAATAACCTAAGATAAAAACTGAAAAGAAGCTTTCTGAAAAACTGCTTTGTGTTCTCTTAATTCATCTCACAGAGTTACAGCTTTCCTCTCAAGAATCCTTTCGCTAAGACTGTTCTTGTGCAATTTAGAACGTGATATTTAGAAGCCCATAGAGGGCTATGGAGAAAAAGGAAATGTCCTTAGATAAAAACTGGAAAGAAGCTTTCTGAGAAACTGCTTTGTGTTCTGTTAATTCATCTCACAGAGTTACAGCTTTCCCCTCGAGAAGCCTTTCGCTATGACTGTTCTTGTGTAATTCGCAAAGTAATATTTGGAAGCCCATATAGGGTTATGGTGAAAAAAGGAATATCTTCAGTTAGAAAGTGTATAGAAGCTTTCTGAGAAACTGCTTTGTTTTCTGTTAATTCATCTCACAGAGTTACAGCTTTCCCCTCAAGAAGTCTTTCGTTAAGACTGTTCTTGTGGAATTTGCAAAGTGAAATTTGGAAGCCCATAGAGGGCTATGGTGAAAAAGGAAATGTCCTCAGATGAAAACTAGAAAGAAGCTTCTTGAGAAACTACTTTGTGTTCCGTTAATTCATCTCACACAGTTACAGCTTTGCCCTCCAGAAACCGTTCATTAAGACCGTTCTTGTGGAATTTTCAAAGTGCTATTTGGAAACCCATAGGGGGCTATGGTGAAAAAGGAAATATCTTCAGTTATAAACTGGAAAGAAGTTTTCTGAGAAACTGCTTTGTGTTCTGTTAATTCATCTGACAGTGTTACACCTTTCCCCTCAAGAAGCATTCCGCTAAGACTGTTCTTGTGGAATTTGCAAAGTGACATTTGGAAGCCCATAGAGGGCTGTGGTGAAAAAGAAATTTCCTCAGATAAGAACTGAAAAGAAGCTTTCTGAGAAACGACTTTGTGTTCTGTTAATTCATCTTATAGAATTACAGCTTTCCCCTCAAGAAGTCGTTCAGTAAGACTGTTCTTGTGGAATTTGCAAAGTGATATTTGGAAGCCCATAGAGGACCATGGTGTAAAGGAAATATCTTCAGATAAAAACTGGAAAGTAGCTTTCTGAGAAATTGCTTTGTGTTCTGTTAATTCATCTCACAGAATTACGGCTTTCCCCTCAAGAAAACTTTCGCTAAAGCTGGTTTTGTGGAATTTGGAAAAAGGTATATGGAAAACCATAGAGATCTATGGTTAAAAAGAAAATATCCTAAGATAAAAACTGAAAAGAAAATTTCTGAGAAACTGCTTTGTGTTCTCTGAATTCATCTCAAAGACTTACAGCTTTCCCCTCAAGAAACCGTTCACTAAGACTGTTCTCGTGGATTTTGCAAAGTGATATTTGGAAGCCCATAGAGTGCTATGGGGAGAAAGGAAATATCTTCAGTTAAAAAGTGGAAAGAACGTTTCTGAGAAACTGCTTTGTGTTCTGTTAATCCATCTCACAGAGGTACAGCATTCCCCTCAAGAAGTCGTTTACTAAGACTGTTCTTGTGAAATTTGCGAAGTGATATTTGGAAGTGCTTAGAGAACTATGGTGAAAAAGGAAATATCGTAAGATAAAAACCGAAAAGAAGCTTTCTGAGAAACTGCTTTGTGTTTTGTTAATTCATCTCAGAGAGTTACAGCTTTCCGAACAGAAAGCCATTCACTAAGACTGATCTTGTGTTATTTTCAAATTGATATTTGGAAGCCCATAGAGGGCTATGGTGAAAGGGGAAATATCTTCAGTTAAAAACTGGAAAGAAGCTTTCTGAGAAACGGTTTTGTGTTCTCTTAGTTCATCTCACAGAGTTACAGCTTTCCCCTCAAGAAGCCTTTCACCAAGACCGTTCTTGTGGAATTTCCAAAGTGGTCTTTGGAAGTCCATACGTCGCTGTGGTGAAAAAGGATATAGCTTCAGTTAAAAAGTGAAAAGAAGCTTTCCGAGGAACTGCTTTGTGATATGTGATTTCCTGTCACTGAGAAACAGCTGTATTTCGTAGAACTGTTGGCTAGGCTTATTTCTGTGGAATCTGAGAAATGTTACTTCGGATCTCTTTGAAGACTATAGGTCCAAAGGAAATATCCGCCACTAAAAGTGTGAAAGAAGCTTTCTGAGAAACTTCTTTGAGTTCTGTGAATTGATCTCACAGAGCTACAGTTTCCCCTCAAGAGGCCTTTCGCTAAGACTGTTCTCGTGGAATTTGCAAAGTGATATTTGGAAAACAATAGAGGGCTATGGTGAAAAAGGAAATATCCTAAGATAAAAACTGAAAAGAAGCTTTTTGAGAAACTGTTTTGCGTACCGTTAATTCATCTCACAGAGTTATAGCTTTCCCCTCAAGAAGCCGTTCATTAAGACTGTTGTTGTGAAATTTGCAAAATGATATTTGGAAGCTCATAGAGGGCTATGGTGAAAATGGAAATATCTTCAGTTAAAAACTGGAGAGAAGCTTTCTGAGAAACTGCTTTGTGTTCTGTTAATTCATACACAGAGTTACACCTTTCCTATCACGAATCCTTTCGCTAAGACTGTTCTTGTGGAGTTTACAAAGTGATATTTGGAAGCCCATAGAGGGGTACGGTTAAAAAGGAAATTTCCTCACATAAAAACTGGAAAGAAGCTTTCTGAGAAACTGCTTTGTGTTTTGTTAATTCATCTCACAGTATTACAGCTCTACCCTCAAGAAGCCCTTCACTAAGACTGTTCTTCTGGAATTTCCAAAGAGATATTTGGAAGCCCATAGAGCGCTATGGTGAAAAAGGAAATATCTTCAGTTAAAAACTGGAGAGAAGCTTTCTGAGAAACTTCTTTGTGTTCTGTTAATTCATGCACAGAGTTACAGCTTTCCTATCAAGAATCCTTTCGCTAAGACTGTTCTTGTGGAGTTTACAAAGTGATATTTGGAAGCCCATAGAGGGGTACGTTTAAAAAGGAAATTTCCTCACATAAAAACTGGAAAGAAGTTTTCTGAGAAACTGCTTTGTGTTCTGTTAATTCATCTCACAGAGTTACAGCTTACCCCTCAAGAAGCATTTCGCTAAGACTGTTCTTGTGGAATTTGCAATGTGATATTTGGAAGCCCATGGAGGGATATGGTGAAAAAGGAAATATCTTCAATTAAAAACTGGAAAGAAGCTTTCTGAGAAACTGCTTTGTTTTCTGTTAATTCATCTCACAGAGTTTCAGCTTTCCCCTCCAGAAGTCTTTCGCTAAGACGGTTCTCGTGGAATTTGCAAAGTGATATTTGGAAGCCGTGAGAGGGCTATGGTGTAAAAGGAAATGTCCTCGGATCAAAAATGGAAAGAAGCTTTCCAACAAACTGTTTTGTGTTCTGTTAATTTATCTGACAGAGTTTCAGCTTTCCCCTCAAGAAGCCGTTCGCTAAGACTGTTCTTGTGGAATTTGCAAAGTGATATTTGAAAGCCCGTCGAGGGCTATGGTGAAAAAGGAAATACCTTCAGTTAAAAACTGGAAAGAAACTTTCTGAGAAACTGCTTTGTATTCTGTTAATTCACCTCACAGAGTTTCAGCTTTCCCCTCTAGAAGCCTTTCGCTAAGACTGTTCTTGTGGAATTTGCAAAGTGATATTTGTAAGCCCATAGAAGTCGATGGTGAAAACGTAAATATCCTAAGATAAAAACTGAAAAGAACCATTCTGAGAAACTGCTTTGTGTTTTGTTAATTCATCTCACAGAGTTACAGGTTTCCCTTCAAGAAGCCTTTCGCTAAGACAGTTCTTGTGGAATATGCAAAGTGATATTTGGAAGCTCATAGTGACCTATAGTGAAAAAGGATATATCTTCAGTTAAAAACTGAAAAGAAGCTTTCTGAGAAACTGCTTTGTGATATATGACTTCCACTCACTGAGTTACAGCTGTATTTCGTAGAGCTGTTTGGCAGTCTTATTTCTGTGGAATCTGAGAACTGTTATTTCGGATCCCTTTGAAGACTGAAGGGCCAAAGGAAATATCCGTCGTTAAAGTTAGAAAGAAGCTTTCTGAGAAACTTCTTTGTGATTTGCGAATTCATTTCACAGAGTTACAGCTTTCCCCTCAAGAAGCCTTTCGCTAAGATTATTCTTGCACAATTTGAAAAATGATATTTGGAAGCCAATAGACGGCTATGGTGAAAACGAAATATCCTCCGATAAAAACTGGAAAGAAGCTTTCTGAGAAATTGCTTTGTGTTCTTTTAATTCATCTCACAGACTTACAGCTTTCCCCTCAGGAAGTCTTTCGCTAAGACTGTTCTTGTGGAATTTGAAATGTGATATTTGGTAGCCCATAGAGCGCTATGGAGAAAAGGAAATATCTTCAGATAAAAACTGTAAAGAACATTCCTGAGAAACTGCTTTGTGTTCTGTTAATTCACCTAACAGAGTTACAGCTTTCCCCTCTAGAAGCCTTTCGCTAAGACTGTTCTTGCTGTATTTTCAAAGTGATATTTGGAAGCCCATAGAGGGCTACGGTGAAAAAGGATATAGCTTCAGTTAAAAACTGAAAGAGGCTTTCTGAGAAACGGTTTAGTATTATGTGACTTCCACTCACTGAGTTACAGCTCTATTTCCTAGAGCTGTTTGATAGCCTTATTTCTATGGAATCGGAGAACTGTTATTTTGGATCCCTTTGAAGACTATAGGGCCAAAGGAAATATCTGCCGCTAAAAGTGAGAAAGAAGCTTTCTGAGAAACTTCTCTGAGATCTGTTAATTCATCTCACAGAGTTACAGCATTCCACTCAAGAAGCCTTTCGCTAGGACTGTTCTTTTTGAATTTGCAAAGTGATATTTCGAAGCCCATAGACGGCTGTGGTGAAAAGGGAAATACCTTCAGTTAAAAAATGGAAAGAAGCTTTCTAAGAAACTGCTTGGTGTTCTGTTAATTCATCTCAAAGAGTTACAGCTTTACCCTCAAAAAGACTTTTGCTAAGACTCTTCTTGTGTAATACTCATAGTGATATTTGTAAGCCCTTATAGGGCTATGGTGAAAAAGGAAATATCCTAAGATAAAAGCTGAAAAGAAGCTTTCTGAGAAACTGCTTTGTGTTCTGTTAATTCACCTCACAGAGTTACAGCTTTCCCCTTAAGAAGCCTTTCGCTAAGACTGTTCTTGTGGAATTTGCAGAGTGGTATTTGTAAGCCCATAGAGGGCTATGGTGAAAAAGGAAATATCCTAAGATAAAAACTGAAAAGAACATTTCTGAGAAACTGCTTTGTGATACGTGACTTCCACTCACTGAGTGAGAGCTATATGTCATAGAGCTGTTTGCTAACCTTATTTCTGTGGAATCTGAGAAGGGATAATTCGGTTCCCTTTGAAGACTATAGGGCCAAAGGAAATATCCGCCATAAAAGTGAGAAAGAAGCTTTCTGAGAAACAGCTTTCTGATCTGTAAATTCATCCCACAGAGTTACAGCTTTCCCCTGAGGAAGCCTTTCGCTATGACTGTTCTTGTGGAATTTGCAAAGTGACATTTCGAAGGCCATAGAGAGCTATGGTGAAAAGGAAATATCTTCGGTTTAAAACGGGAAAGAAGCTTTCTGAGACACTGCGTTGTGTTCTGTTAATTCATCCCACAAAGTTACAGCTTTCCCCTCACGAAGCCTTTCCCTAAGACTGTTCTTGTCGAATTTGGGAAGTGATATTTAGAAGCCTACAGAGGTCTACAGTGAAAAAGGAAATAACCTAAGATAAAAACTGAAAAGAAGCTTTCTGAAAAACTGCTTTGTGTTCTCTTAATTCATCTCACAGAGTTACAGCTTTCCTCTCAAGAATCCTTTCGCTAAGACTGTTCTTGTGCAATTTAGAACGTGATATTTAGAAGCCCATAGAGGGCTATGGAGAAAAAGGAAATGTCCTTAGATAAAAACTGGAAAGAAGCTTTCTGAGAAACTGCTTTGTGTTCTGTTAATTCATCTCACAGAGTTACAGCTTTCCCCTCGAGAAGCCTTTCGCTATGACTGTTCTTGTGTAATTCGCAAAGTAATATTTGGAAGCCCATATAGGGTTATGGTGAAAAAAGGAATATCTTCAGTTAGAAAGTGTATAGAAGCTTTCTGAGAAACTGCTTTGTTTTCTGTTAATTCATCTCACAGAGTTACAGCTTTCCCCTCAAGAAGTCTTTCGTTAAGACTGTTCTTGTGGAATTTGCAAAGTGAAATTTGGAAGCCCATAGAGGGCTATGGTGAAAAAGGAAATGTCCTCAGATGAAAACTAGAAAGAAGCTTCTTGAGAAACTACTTTGTGTTCCGTTAATTCATCTCACACAGTTACAGCTTTGCCCTCCAGAAACCGTTCATTAAGACCGTTCTTGTGGAATTTTCAAAGTGCTATTTGGAAACCCATAGGGGGCTATGGTGAAAAAGGAAATATCTTCAGTTATAAACTGGAAAGAAGTTTTCTGAGAAACTGCTTTGTGTTCTGTTAATTCATCTGACAGTGTTACACCTTTCCCCTCAAGAAGCATTCCGCTAAGACTGTTCTTGTGGAATTTGCAAAGTGACATTTGGAAGCCCATAGAGGGCTGTGGTGAAAAAGAAATTTCCTCAGATAAGAACTGAAAAGAAGCTTTCTGAGAAACGACTTTGTGTTCTGTTAATTCATCTTATAGAATTACAGCTTTCCCCTCAAGAAGTCGTTCAGTAAGACTGTTCTTGTGGAATTTGCAAAGTGATATTTGGAAGCCCATAGAGGACCATGGTGTAAAGGAAATATCTTCAGATAAAAACTGGAAAGTAGCTTTCTGAGAAATTGCTTTGTGTTCTGTTAATTCATCTCACAGAATTACGGCTTTCCCCTCAAGAAAACTTTCGCTAAAGCTGTTTTTGTGGAATTTGGAAAAAGGTATATGGAAAACCATAGAGATCTATGGTTAAAAAGAAAATATCCTAAGATAAAAACTGAAAAGAAAATTTCTGAGAAACTGCTTTGTGTTCTCTGAATTCATCTCAAAGACTTACAGCTTTCCCCTCAAGAAACCGTTCACTAAGACTGTTCTCGTGGATTTTGCAAAGTGATATTTGGAAGCCCATAGAGTGCTATGGGGAGAAAGGAAATATCTTCAGTTAAAAAGTGGAAAGAACGTTTCTGAGAAACTGCTTTGTGTTCTGTTAATCCATCTCACAGAGGTACAGCATTCCCCTCAAGAAGTCGTTTACTAAGACTGTTCTTGTGAAATTTGCGAAGTGATATTTGGAAGTGCTTAGAGAACTATGGTGAAAAAGGAAATATCGTAAGATAAAAACCGAAAAGAAGCTTTCTGAGAAACTGCTTTGTGTTTTGTTAATTCATCTCAGAGAGTTACAGGTTTCCGAACAGAAAGCCATTCACTAAGACTGATCTTGTGTTATTTTCAAATTGATATTTGGAAGCCCATAGAGGGCTATGTTGAAAGGGGAAATATCTTCAGTTAAAAACTGGAAAGAAGCTTTCTGAGAAACGGTTTTGTGTTCTCTTAGTTCATCTCACAGAGTTACAGCTTTCCCCTCAAGAAGCCTTTCACCAAGACTGTTCTTGTGGAATTTCCAAAGTGGTCTTTGGAAGTCCATACGTCGCTATGGGGAAAAAGGATATAGCTTCAGTTAAAAAGTGAAAAGAAGCTTTCCGAGGAACTGCTTTGTGATATGTGATTTCCTGTCACTGAGAAACAGCTGTATTTCGTAGAACTGTTGGCTAGGCTTATTTCTGTGGAATCTGAGAAATGTTACTTCGGATCTCTTTGAAGACTATAGGTCCAAAGGAAATATCCGCCACTAAAAGTGTGAAAGAAGCTTTCTGAGAAACTTCTTTGAGTTCTGTGAATTGATCTCACAGAGCTACAGTTTCCCCTCAAGAGGCCTTTCGCTAAGACTGTTCTCGTGGAATTTGCAAAGTGATATTTGGAAAACAATAGAGGGCTATGGTGAAAAAGGAAATATCCTAAGATAAAAACTGAAAAGAAGCTTTTTGAGAAACTGTTTTGCGTACCGTTAATTCATCTCACAGAGTTATAGCTTTCCCCTCAAGAAGCCGTTCATTAAGACTGTTGTTGTGAAATTTGCAAAATGATATTTGGAAGCTCATAGAGGGCTATGGTGAAAATGGAAATATCTTCAGTTAAAAACTGGAGAGAAGCTTTCTGAGAAACTGCTTTGTGTTCTGTTAATTCATACACAGAGTTACACCTTTCCTATCACGAATCCTTTCGCTAAGACTGTTCTTGTGGAGTTTACAAAGTGATATTTGGAAGCCCATAGAGGGGTACGGTTAAAAAGGAAATTTCCTCACATAAAAACTGGAAAGAAGCTTTCTGAGAAACTGCTTTGTGTTTTGTTAATTCATCTCACAGTATTACAGCTCTACCCTCAAGAAGCCCTTCACTAAGACTGTTCTTCTGGAATTTCCAAAGAGATATTTGGAAGCCCATAGAGCGCTATGGTGAAAAAGGAAATATCTTCAGTTAAAAACTGGAGAGAAGCTTTCTGAGAAACTTCTTTGTGTTCTGTTAATTCATGCACAGAGTTACAGCTTTCCTATCAAGAATCCTTTCGCTAAGACTGTTCTTGTGGAGTTTACAAAGTGATATTTGGAAGCCCATAGAGGGGTACGTTTAAAAAGGAAATTTCCTCACATAAAAACTGGAAAGAAGTTTTCTGAGAAACTGCTTTGTGTTCTGTTAATTCATCTCACAGAGTTACAGCTTACCCCTCAAGAAGCATTTCGCTAAGACTGTTCTTGTGGAATTTGCAATGTGATATTTGGAAGCCCATGGAGGGATATGGTGAAAAAGGAAATATCTTCAATTAAAAACTGGAAAGAAGCTTTCTGAGAAACTGCTTTGTTTTCTGTTAATTCATCTCACAGAGTTTCAGCTTTCCCCTCCAGAAGTCTTTCGCTAAGACGGTTCTCGTGGAATTTGCAAAGTGATATTTGGAAGCCGTGAGAGGGCTATGGTGTAAAAGGAAATGTCCTCGGATCAAAAATGGAAAGAAGCTTTCCAACAAACTGTTTTGTGTTCTGTTAATTTATCTGACAGAGTTTCAGCTTTCCCCTCAAGAAGCCGTTCGCTAAGACTGTTCTTGTGGAATTTGCAAAGTGATATTTGAAAGCCCGTCGAGGGCTATGGTGAAAAAGGAAATACCTTCAGTTAAAAACTGGAAAGAAACTTTCTGAGAAACTGCTTTGTATTCTGTTAATTCACCTCACAGAGTTTCAGCTTTCCCCTCTAGAAGCCTTTCGCTAAGACTGTTCTTGTGGAATTTGCAAAGTGATATTTGTAAGCCCATAGAAGTCGATGGTGAAAACGTAAATATCCTAAGATAAAAACTGAAAAGAACCATTCTGAGAAACTGCTTTGTGTTTTGTTAATTCATCTCACAGAGTTACAGGTTTCCCTTCAAGAAGCCTTTCGCTAAGACAGTTCTTGTGGAATATGCAAAGTGATATTTGGAAGCTCATAGTGACCTATAGTGAAAAAGGATATATCTTCAGTTAAAAACTGAAAAGAAGCTTTCTGAGAAACTGCTTTGTGATATATGACTTCCACTCACTGAGTTACAGCTGTATTTCGTAGAGCTGTTTGGCAGTCTTATTTCTGTGGAATCTGAGAACTGTTATTTCGGATCCCTTTGAAGACTGAAGGGCCAAAGGAAATATCCGTCGTTAAAGTTAGAAAGAAGCTTTCTGAGAAACTTCTTTGTGATTTGCGAATTCATTTCACAGAGTTACAGCTTTCCCCTCAAGAAGCCTTTCGCTAAGATTATTCTTGCACAATTTGAAAAATGATATTTGGAAGCCAATAGACGGCTATGGTGAAAACGAAATATCCTCCGATAAAAACTGGAAAGAAGCTTTCTGAGAAATTGCTTTGTGTTCTTTTAATTCATCTCACAGACTTACAGCTTTCCCCTCAGGAAGTCTTTCGCTAAGACTGTTCTTGTGGAATTTGAAATGTGATATTTGGTAGCCCATAGAGCGCTATGGAGAAAAGGAAATATCTTCAGATAAAAACTGTAAAGAACATTCCTGAGAAACTGCTTTGTGTTCTGTTAATTCACCTAACAGAGTTACAGCTTTCCCCTCTAGAAGCCTTTCGCTAAGACTGTTCTTGCTGTATTTTCAAAGTGATATTTGGAAGCCCATAGAGGGCTACGGTGAAAAAGGATATAGCTTCAGTTAAAAACTGAAAGAGGCTTTCTGAGAAACGGTTTAGTATTATGTGACTTCCACTCACTGAGTTACAGCTCTATTTCCTAGAGCTGTTTGATAGCCTTATTTCTATGGAATCGGAGAACTGTTATTTTGGATCCCTTTGAAGACTATAGGGCCAAAGGAAATATCTGCCGCTAAAAGTGAGAAAGAAGCTTTCTGAGAAACTTCTCTGAGATCTGTTAATTCATCTCACAGAGTTACAGCATTCCACTCAAGAAGCCTTTCGCTAGGACTGTTCTTTTTGAATTTGCAAAGTGATATTTCGAAGCCCATAGACGGCTGTGGTGAAAAGGGAAATACCTTCAGTTAAAAAATGGAAAGAAGCTTTCTAAGAAACTGCTTGGTGTTCTGTTAATTCATCTCAAAGAGTTACAGCTTTACCCTCAAAAAGACTTTTGCTAAGACTCTTCTTGTGTAATACTCATAGTGATATTTGTAAGCCCTTATAGGGCTATGGTGAAAAAGGAAATATCCTAAGATAAAAGCTGAAAAGAAGCTTTCTGAGAAACTGCTTTGTGTTCTGTTAATTCACCTCACAGAGTTACAGCTTTCCCCTTAAGAAGCCTTTCGCTAAGACTGTTCTTGTGGAATTTGCAGAGTGGTATTTGTAAGCCCATAGAGGGCTATGGTGAAAAAGGAAATATCCTAAGATAAAAACTGAAAAGAACATTTCTGAGAAACTGCTTTGTGATACGTGACTTCCACTCACTGAGTGAGAGCTATATGTCATAGAGCTGTTTGCTAACCTTATTTCTGTGGAATCTGAGAAGGGATAATTCGGTTCCCTTTGAAGACTATAGGGCCAAAGGAAATATCCGCCATAAAAGTGAGAAAGAAGCTTTCTGAGAAACAGCTTTCTGATCTGTAAATTCATCCCACAGAGTTACAGCTTTCCCCTGAGGAAGCCTTTCGCTATGACTGTTCTTGTGGAATTTGCAAAGTGACATTTCGAAGGCCATAGAGAGCTATGGTGAAAAGGAAATATCTTCGGTTTAAAACGGGAAAGAAGCTTTCTGAGACACTGCGTTGTGTTCTGTTAATTCATCCCACAAAGTTACAGCTTTCCCCTCACGAAGCCTTTCCCTAAGACTGTTCTTGTCGAATTTGGGAAGTGATATTTAGAAGCCTACAGAGGTCTACAGTGAAAAAGGAAATAACCTAAGATAAAAACTGAAAAGAAGCTTTCTGAAAAACTGCTTTGTGTTCTCTTAATTCATCTCACAGAGTTACAGCTTTCCTCTCAAGAATCCTTTCGCTAAGACTGTTCTTGTGCAATTTAGAACGTGATATTTAGAAGCCCATAGAGGGCTATGGAGAAAAAGGAAATGTCCTTAGATAAAAACTGGAAAGAAGCTTTCTGAGAAACTGCTTTGTGTTCTGTTAATTCATCTCACAGAGTTACAGCTTTCCCCTCGAGAAGCCTTTCGCTATGACTGTTCTTGTGTGATTCGCAAAGTAATATTTGGAAGCCCATATAGGGTTATGGTGAAAAAAGGAATATCTTCAGTTAGAAACTGTATAGAAGCTTTCTGAGAAACTGCTTTGTTTTCTGTTAATTCATCTCACAGAGTTACAGCTTTCCCCTCAAGAAGTCTTTCGTTAAGACTGTTCTTGTGGAATTTGCAAAGTGAAATTTGGAAGCCCATAGAGGGCTATGGTGAAAAAGGAAATGTCCTCAGATGAAAACTAGAAAGAAGCTTCTTGAGAAACTACTTTGTGTTCCGTTAATTCATCTCACACAGTTACAGCTTTGCCCTCCAGAAACCGTTCATTAAGACCGTTCTTGTGGAATTTTCAAAGTGCTATTTGGAAACCCATAGGGGGCTATGGTGAAAAAGGAAATATCTTCAGTTATAAACTGGAAAGAAGTTTTCTGAGAAACTGCTTTGTGTTCTGTTAATTCATCTGACAGTGTTACACCTTTCCCCTCAAGAAGCATTCCGCTAAGACTGTTCTTGTGGAATTTGCAAAGTGACATTTGGAAGCCCATAGAGGGCTGTGGTGAAAAAGAAATTTCCTCAGATAAGAACTGAAAAGAAGCTTTCTGAGAAACGACTTTGTGTTCTGTTAATTCATCTTATAGAATTACAGCTTTCCCCTCAAGAAGTCGTTCAGTAAGACTGTTCTTGTGGAATTTGCAAAGTGATATTTGGAAGCCCATAGAGGACCATGGTGTAAAGGAAATATCTTCAGATAAAAACTGGAAAGTAGCTTTCTGAGAAATTGCTTTGTGTTCTGTTAATTCATCTCACAGAATTACGGCTTTCCCCTCAAGAAAACTTTCGCTAAAGCTGTTTTTGTGGAATTTGGAAAAAGGTATATGGAAAACCATAGAGATCTATGGTTAAAAAGAAAATATCCTAAGATAAAAACTGAAAAGAAAATTTCTGAGAAACTGCTTTGTGTTCTCTGAATTCATCTCAAAGACTTACAGCTTTCCCCTCAAGAAACCGTTCACTAAGACTGTTCTCGTGGATTTTGCAAAGTGATATTTGGAAGCCCATAGAGTGCTATGGGGAGAAAGGAAATATCTTCAGTTAAAAAGTGGAAAGAACGTTTCTGAGAAACTGCTTTGTGTTCTGTTAATCCATCTCACAGAGGTACAGCATTCCCCTCAAGAAGTCGTTTACTAAGACTGTTCTTGTGAAATTTGCGAAGTGATATTTGGAAGTGCTTAGAGAACTATGGTGAAAAAGGAAATATCGTAAGATAAAAACCGAAAAGAAGCTTTCTGAGAAACTGCTTTGTGTTTTGTTAATTCATCTCAGAGAGTTACAGCTTTCCGAACAGAAAGCCATTCACTAAGACTGATCTTGTGTTATTTTCAAATTGATATTTGGAAGCCCATAGAGGGCTATGTTGAAAGGGGAAATATCTTCAGTTAAAAACTGGAAAGAAGCTTTCTGAGAAACGGTTTTGTGTTCTCTTAGTTCATCTCACAGAGTTACAGCTTTCCCCTCAAGAAGCCTTTCACCAAGACTGTTCTTGTGGAATTTCCAAAGTGGTCTTTGGAAGTCCATACGTCGCTATGGGGAAAAAGGATATAGCTTCAGTTAAAAAGTGAAAAGAAGCTTTCCGAGGAACTGCTTTGTGATATGTGATTTCCTGTCACTGAGAAACAGCTGTATTTCGTAGAACTGTTGGCTAGGCTTATTTCTGTGGAATCTGAGAAATGTTACTTCGGATCTCTTTGAAGACTATAGGTCCAAAGGAAATATCCGCCACTAAAAGTGTGAAAGAAGCTTTCTGAGAAACTTCTTTGAGTTCTGTGAATTGATCTCACAGAGCTACAGTTTCCCCTCAAGAGGCCTTTCGCTAAGACTGTTCTCGTGGAATTTGCAAAGTGATATTTGGAAAACAATAGAGGGCTATGGTGAAAAAGGAAATATCCTAAGATAAAAACTGAAAAGAAGCTTTTTGAGAAACTGTTTTGCGTACCGTTAATTCATCTCACAGAGTTATAGCTTTCCCCTCAAGAAGCCGTTCATTAAGACTGTTGTTGTGAAATTTGCAAAATGATATTTGGAAGCTCATAGAGGGCTATGGTGAAAATGGAAATATCTTCAGTTAAAAACTGGAGAGAAGCTTTCTGAGAAACTGCTTTGTGTTCTGTTAATTCATACACAGAGTTACACCTTTCCTATCACGAATCCTTTCGCTAAGACTGTTCTTGTGGAGTTTACAAAGTGATATTTGGAAGCCCATAGAGGGGTACGGTTAAAAAGGAAATTTCCTCACATAAAAACTGGAAAGAAGCTTTCTGAGAAACTGCTTTGTGTTTTGTTAATTCATCTCACAGTATTACAGCTCTACCCTCAAGAAGCCCTTCACTAAGACTGTTCTTCTGGAATTTCCAAAGAGATATTTGGAAGCCCATAGAGCGCTATGGTGAAAAAGGAAATATCTTCAGTTAAAAACTGGAGAGAAGCTTTCTGAGAAACTTCTTTGTGTTCTGTTAATTCATGCACAGAGTTACAGCTTTCCTATCAAGAATCCTTTCGCTAAGACTGTTCTTGTGGAGTTTACAAAGTGATATTTGGAAGCCCATAGAGGGGTACGTTTAAAAAGGAAATTTCCTCACATAAAAACTGGAAAGAAGTTTTCTGAGAAACTGCTTTGTGTTCTGTTAATTCATCTCACAGAGTTACAGCTTACCCCTCAAGAAGCATTTCGCTAAGACTGTTCTTGTGGAATTTGCAATGTGATATTTGGAAGCCCATGGAGGGATATGGTGAAAAAGGAAATATCTTCAATTAAAAACTGGAAAGAAGCTTTCTGAGAAACTGCTTTGTTTTCTGTTAATTCATCTCACAGAGTTTCAGCTTTCCCCTCCAGAAGTCTTTCGCTAAGACGGTTCTCGTGGAATTTGCAAAGTGATATTTGGAAGCCGTGAGAGGGCTATGGTGTAAAAGGAAATGTCCTCGGATCAAAAATGGAAAGAAGCTTTCCAACAAACTGTTTTGTGTTCTGTTAATTTATCTGACAGAGTTTCAGCTTTCCCCTCAAGAAGCCGTTCGCTAAGACTGTTCTTGTGGAATTTGCAAAGTGATATTTGAAAGCCCGTCGAGGGCTATGGTGAAAAAGGAAATACCTTCAGTTAAAAACTGGAAAGAAACTTTCTGAGAAACTGCTTTGTATTCTGTTAATTCACCTCACAGAGTTTCAGCTTTCCCCTCTAGAAGCCTTTCGCTAAGACTGTTCTTGTGGAATTTGCAAAGTGATATTTGTAAGCCCATAGAAGTCGATGGTGAAAACGTAAATATCCTAAGATAAAAACTGAAAAGAACCATTCTGAGAAACTGCTTTGTGTTTTGTTAATTCATCTCACAGAGTTACAGGTTTCCCTTCAAGAAGCCTTTCGCTAAGACAGTTCTTGTGGAATATGCAAAGTGATATTTGGAAGCTCATAGTGACCTATAGTGAAAAAGGATATATCTTCAGTTAAAAACTGAAAAGAAGCTTTCTGAGAAACTGCTTTGTGATATATGACTTCCACTCACTGAGTTACAGCTGTATTTCGTAGAGCTGTTTGGCAGTCTTATTTCTGTGGAATCTGAGAACTGTTATTTCGGATCCCTTTGAAGACTGAAGGGCCAAAGGAAATATCCGTCGTTAAAGTTAGAAAGAAGCTTTCTGAGAAACTTCTTTGTGATTTGCGAATTCATTTCACAGAGTTACAGCTTTCCCCTCAAGAAGCCTTTCGCTAAGATTATTCTTGCACAATTTGAAAAATGATATTTGGAAGCCAATAGACGGCTATGGTGAAAACGAAATATCCTCCGATAAAAACTGGAAAGAAGCTTTCTGAGAAATTGCTTTGTGTTCTTTTAATTCATCTCACAGACTTACAGCTTTCCCCTCAGGAAGTCTTTCGCTAAGACTGTTCTTGTGGAATTTGAAATGTGATATTTGGTAGCCCATAGAGCGCTATGGAGAAAAGGAAATATCTTCAGATAAAAACTGTAAAGAACATTCCTGAGAAACTGCTTTGTGTTCTGTTAATTCACCTAACAGAGTTACAGCTTTCCCCTCTAGAAGCCTTTCGCTAAGACTGTTCTTGCTGTATTTTCAAAGTGATATTTGGAAGCCCATAGAGGGCTACGGTGAAAAAGGATATAGCTTCAGTTAAAAACTGAAAGAGGCTTTCTGAGAAACGGTTTAGTATTATGTGACTTCCACTCACTGAGTTACAGCTCTATTTCCTAGAGCTGTTTGATAGCCTTATTTCTATGGAATCGGAGAACTGTTATTTTGGATCCCTTTGAAGACTATAGGGCCAAAGGAAATATCTGCCGCTAAAAGTGAGAAAGAAGCTTTCTGAGAAACTTCTCTGAGATCTGTTAATTCATCTCACAGAGTTACAGCATTCCACTCAAGAAGCCTTTCGCTAGGACTGTTCTTTTTGAATTTGCAAAGTGATATTTCGAAGCCCATAGACGGCTGTGGTGAAAAGGGAAATACCTTCAGTTAAAAAATGGAAAGAAGCTTTCTAAGAAACTGCTTGGTGTTCTGTTAATTCATCTCAAAGAGTTACAGCTTTACCCTCAAAAAGACTTTTGCTAAGACTCTTCTTGTGTAATACTCATAGTGATATTTGTAAGCCCTTATAGGGCTATGGTGAAAAAGGAAATATCCTAAGATAAAAGCTGAAAAGAAGCTTTCTGAGAAACTGCTTTGTGTTCTGTTAATTCACCTCACAGAGTTACAGCTTTCCCCTTAAGAAGCCTTTCGCTAAGACTGTTCTTGTGGAATTTGCAGAGTGGTATTTGTAAGCCCATAGAGGGCTATGGTGAAAAAGGAAATATCCTAAGATAAAAACTGAAAAGAACATTTCTGAGAAACTGCTTTGTGATACGTGACTTCCACTCACTGAGTGAGAGCTATATGTCATAGAGCTGTTTGCTAACCTTATTTCTGTGGAATCTGAGAAGGGATAATTCGGTTCCCTTTGAAGACTATAGGGCCAAAGGAAATATCCGCCATAAAAGTGAGAAAGAAGCTTTCTGAGAAACAGCTTTCTGATCTGTAAATTCATCCCACAGAGTTACAGCTTTCCCCTGAGGAAGCCTTTCGCTATGACTGTTCTTGTGGAATTTGCAAAGTGACATTTCGAAGGCCATAGAGAGCTATGGTGAAAAGGAAATATCTTCGGTTTAAAACGGGAAAGAAGCTTTCTGAGACACTGCGTTGTGTTCTGTTAATTCATCCCACAAAGTTACAGCTTTCCCCTCACGAAGCCTTTCCCTAAGACTGTTCTTGTCGAATTTGGGAAGTGATATTTAGAAGCCTACAGAGGTCTACAGTGAAAAAGGAAATAACCTAAGATAAAAACTGAAAAGAAGCTTTCTGAAAAACTGCTTTGTGTTCTCTTAATTCATCTCACAGAGTTACAGCTTTCCTCTCAAGAATCCTTTCGCTAAGACTGTTCTTGTGCAATTTAGAACGTGATATTTAGAAGCCCATAGAGGGCTATGGAGAAAAAGGAAATGTCCTTAGATAAAAACTGGAAAGAAGCTTTCTGAGAAACTGCTTTGTGTTCTGTTAATTCATCTCACAGAGTTACAGCTTCCCCCTCGAGAAGCCTTTCGCTATGACTGTTCTTGTGTAATTCGCAAAGTAATATTTGGAAGCCCATATAGGGTTATGGTGAAAAAAGGAATATCTTCAGTTAGAAAGTGTATAGAAGCTTTCTGAGAAACTGCTTTGTTTTCTGTTAATTCATCTCACAGAGTTACAGCTTTCCCCTCAAGAAGTCTTTCGTTAAGACTGTTCTTGTGGAATTTGCAAAGTGAAATTTGGAAGCCCATAGAGGGCTATGGTGAAAAAGGAAATGTCCTCAGATGAAAACTAGAAAGAAGCTTCTTGAGAAACTACTTTGTGTTCCGTTAATTCATCTCACACAGTTACAGCTTTGCCCTCCAGAAACCGTTCATTAAGACCGTTCTTGTGGAATTTTCAAAGTGCTATTTGGAAACCCATAGGGGGCTATGGTGAAAAAGGAAATATCTTCAGTTATAAACTGGAAAGAAGTTTTCTGAGAAACTGCTTTGTGTTCTGTTAATTCATCTGACAGTGTTACACCTTTCCCCTCAAGAAGCATTCCGCTAAGACTGTTCTTGTGGAATTTGCAAAGTGACATTTGGAAGCCCATAGAGGGCTGTGGTGAAAAAGAAATTTCCTCAGATAAGAACTGAAAAGAAGCTTTCTGAGAAACGACTTTGTGTTCTGTTAATTCATCTTATAGAATTACAGCTTTCCCCTCAAGAAGTCGTTCAGTAAGACTGTTCTTGTGGAATTTGCAAAGTGATATTTGGAAGCCCATAGAGGACCATGGTGTAAAGGAAATATCTTCAGATAAAAACTGGAAAGTAGCTTTCTGAGAAATTGCTTTGTGTTCTGTTAATTCATCTCACAGAATTACGGCTTTCCCCTCAAGAAAACTTTCGCTAAAGCTGGTTTTGTGGAATTTGGAAAAAGGTATATGGAAAACCATAGAGATCTATGGTTAAAAAGAAAATATCCTAAGATAAAAACTGAAAAGAAAATTTCTGAGAAACTGCTTTGTGTTCTCTGAATTCATCTCAAAGACTTACAGCTTTCCCCTCAAGAAACCGTTCACTAAGACTGTTCTCGTGGATTTTGCAAAGTGATATTTGGAAGCCCATAGAGTGCTATGGGGAGAAAGGAAATATCTTCAGTTAAAAAGTGGAAAGAACGTTTCTGAGAAACTGCTTTGTGTTCTGTTAATCCATCTCACAGAGGTACAGCATTCCCCTCAAGAAGTCGTTTACTAAGACTGTTCTTGTGAAATTTGCGAAGTGATATTTGGAAGTGCTTAGAGAACTATGGTGAAAAAGGAAATATCGTAAGATAAAAACCGAAAAGAAGCTTTCTGAGAAACTGCTTTGTGTTTTGTTAATTCATCTCAGAGAGTTACAGCTTTCCGAACAGAAAGCCATTCACTAAGACTGATCTTGTGTTATTTTCAAATTGATATTTGGAAGCCCATAGAGGGCTATGTTGAAAGGGGAAATATCTTCAGTTAAAAACTGGAAAGAAGCTTTCTGAGAAACGGTTTTGTGTTCTCTTAGTTCATCTCACAGAGTTACAGCTTTCCCCTCAAGAAGCCTTTCACCAAGACTGTTCTTGTGGAATTTCCAAAGTGGTCTTTGGAAGTCCATACGTCGCTATGGTGAAAAAGGATATAGCTTCAGTTAAAAAGTGAAAAGAAGCTTTCCGAGGAACTGCTTTGTGATATGTGATTTCCTGTCACTGAGAAACAGCTGTATTTCGTAGAACTGTTGGCTAGGCTTATTTCTGTGGAATCTGAGAAATGTTACTTCGGATCTCTTTGAAGACTATAGGTCCAAAGGAAATATCCGCCACTAAAAGTGTGAAAGAAGCTTTCTGAGAAACTTCTTTGAGTTCTGTGAATTGATCTCACAGAGCTACAGTTTCCCCTCAAGAGGCCTTTCGCTAAGACTGTTCTCGTGGAATTTGCAAAGTGATATTTGGAAAACAATAGAGGGCTATGGTGAAAAAGGAAATATCCTAAGATAAAAACTGAAAAGAAGCTTTTTGAGAAACTGTTTTGCGTACCGTTAATTCATCTCACAGAGTTATAGCTTTCCCCTCAAGAAGCCGTTCATTAAGACTGTTGTTGTGAAATTTGCAAAATGATATTTGGAAGCTCATAGAGGGCTATGGTGAAAATGGAAATATCTTCAGTTAAAAACTGGAGAGAAGCTTTCTGAGAAACTGCTTTGTGTTCTGTTAATTCATACACAGAGTTACACCTTTCCTATCACGAATCCTTTCGCTAAGACTGTTCTTGTGGAGTTTACAAAGTGATATTTGGAAGCCCATAGAGGGGTACGGTTAAAAAGGAAATTTCCTCACATAAAAACTGGAAAGAAGCTTTCTGAGAAACTGCTTTGTGTTTTGTTAATTCATCTCACAGTATTACAGCTCTACCCTCAAGAAGCCCTTCACTAAGACTGTTCTTCTGGAATTTCCAAAGAGATATTTGGAAGCCCATAGAGCGCTATGGTGAAAAAGGAAATATCTTCAGTTAAAAACTGGAGAGAAGCTTTCTGAGAAACTTCTTTGTGTTCTGTTAATTCATGCACAGAGTTACAGCTTTCCTATCAAGAATCCTTTCGCTAAGACTGTTCTTGTGGAGTTTACAAAGTGATATTTGGAAGCCCATAGAGGGGTACGTTTAAAAAGGAAATTTCCTCACATAAAAACTGGAAAGAAGTTTTCTGAGAAACTGCTTTGTGTTCTGTTAATTCATCTCACAGAGTTACAGCTTACCCCTCAAGAAGCATTTCGCTAAGACTGTTCTTGTGGAATTTGCAATGTGATATTTGGAAGCCCATGGAGGGATATGGTGAAAAAGGAAATATCTTCAATTAAAAACTGGAAAGAAGCTTTCTGAGAAACTGCTTTGTTTTCTGTTAATTCATCTCACAGAGTTTCAGCTTTCCCCTCCAGAAGTCTTTCGCTAAGACGGTTCTCGTGGAATTTGCAAAGTGATATTTGGAAGCCGTGAGAGGGCTATGGTGTAAAAGGAAATGTCCTCGGATCAAAAATGGAAAGAAGCTTTCCAACAAACTGTTTTGTGTTCTGTTAATTTATCTGACAGAGTTTCAGCTTTCCCCTCAAGAAGCCGTTCGCTAAGACTGTTCTTGTGGAATTTGCAAAGTGATATTTGAAAGCCCGTCGAGGGCTATGGTGAAAAAGGAAATACCTTCAGTTAAAAACTGGAAAGAAACTTTCTGAGAAACTGCTTTGTATTCTGTTAATTCACCTCACAGAGTTTCAGCTTTCCCCTCTAGAAGCCTTTCGCTAAGACTGTTCTTGTGGAATTTGCAAAGTGATATTTGTAAGCCCATAGAAGTCGATGGTGAAAACGTAAATATCCTAAGATAAAAACTGAAAAGAACCATTCTGAGAAACTGCTTTGTGTTTTGTTAATTCATCTCACAGAGTTACAGGTTTCCCTTCAAGAAGCCTTTCGCTAAGACAGTTCTTGTGGAATATGCAAAGTGATATTTGGAAGCTCATAGTGACCTATAGTGAAAAAGGATATATCTTCAGTTAAAAACTGAAAAGAAGCTTTCTGAGAAACTGCTTTGTGATATATGACTTCCACTCACTGAGTTACAGCTGTATTTCGTAGAGCTGTTTGGCAGTCTTATTTCTGTGGAATCTGAGAACTGTTATTTCGGATCCCTTTGAAGACTGAAGGGCCAAAGGAAATATCCGTCGTTAAAGTTAGAAAGAAGCTTTCTGAGAAACTTCTTTGTGATTTGCGAATTCATTTCACAGAGTTACAGCTTTCCCCTCAAGAAGCCTTTCGCTAAGATTATTCTTGCACAATTTGAAAAATGATATTTGGAAGCCAATAGACGGCTATGGTGAAAACGAAATATCCTCCGATAAAAACTGGAAAGAAGCTTTCTGAGAAATTGCTTTGTGTTCTTTTAATTCATCTCACAGACTTACAGCTTTCCCCTCAGGAAGTCTTTCGCTAAGACTGTTCTTGTGGAATTTGAAATGTGATATTTGGTAGCCCATAGAGCGCTATGGAGAAAAGGAAATATCTTCAGATAAAAACTGTAAAGAACATTCCTGAGAAACTGCTTTGTGTTCTGTTAATTCACCTAACAGAGTTACAGCTTTCCCCTCTAGAAGCCTTTCGCTAAGACTGTTCTTGCTGTATTTTCAAAGTGATATTTGGAAGCCCATAGAGGGCTACGGTGAAAAAGGATATAGCTTCAGTTAAAAACTGAAAGAGGCTTTCTGAGAAACGGTTTAGTATTATGTGACTTCCACTCACTGAGTTACAGCTCTATTTCCTAGAGCTGTTTGATAGCCTTATTTCTATGGAATCGGAGAACTGTTATTTTGGATCCCTTTGAAGACTATAGGGCCAAAGGAAATATCTGCCGCTAAAAGTGAGAAAGAAGCTTTCTGAGAAACTTCTCTGAGATCTGTTAATTCATCTCACAGAGTTACAGCATTCCACTCAAGAAGCCTTTCGCTAGGACTGTTCTTTTTGAATTTGCAAAGTGATATTTCGAAGCCCATAGACGGCTGTGGTGAAAAGGGAAATACCTTCAGTTAAAAAATGGAAAGAAGCTTTCTAAGAAACTGCTTGGTGTTCTGTTAATTCATCTCAAAGAGTTACAGCTTTACCCTCAAAAAGACTTTTGCTAAGACTCTTCTTGTGTAATACTCATAGTGATATTTGTAAGCCCTTATAGGGCTATGGTGAAAAAGGAAATATCCTAAGATAAAAGCTGAAAAGAAGCTTTCTGAGAAACTGCTTTGTGTTCTGTTAATTCACCTCACAGAGTTACAGCTTTCCCCTTAAGAAGCCTTTCGCTAAGACTGTTCTTGTGGAATTTGCAGAGTGGTATTTGTAAGCCCATAGAGGGCTATGGTGAAAAAGGAAATATCCTAAGATAAAAACTGAAAAGAACATTTCTGAGAAACTGCTTTGTGATACGTGACTTCCACTCACTGAGTGAGAGCTATATGTCATAGAGCTGTTTGCTAACCTTATTTCTGTGGAATCTGAGAAGGGATAATTCGGTTCCCTTTGAAGACTATAGGGCCAAAGGAAATATCCGCCATAAAAGTGAGAAAGAAGCTTTCTGAGAAACAGCTTTCTGATCTGTAAATTCATCCCACAGAGTTACAGCTTTCCCCTGAGGAAGCCTTTCGCTATGACTGTTCTTGTGGAATTTGCAAAGTGACATTTCGAAGGCCATAGAGAGCTATGGTGAAAAGGAAATATCTTCGGTTTAAAACGGGAAAGAAGCTTTCTGAGACACTGCGTTGTGTTCTGTTAATTCATCCCACAAAGTTACAGCTTTCCCCTCACGAAGCCTTTCCCTAAGACTGTTCTTGTCGAATTTGGGAAGTGATATTTAGAAGCCTACAGAGGTCTACAGTGAAAAAGGAAATAACCTAAGATAAAAACTGAAAAGAAGCTTTCTGAAAAACTGCTTTGTGTTCTCTTAATTCATCTCACAGAGTTACAGCTTTCCTCTCAAGAATCCTTTCGCTAAGACTGTTCTTGTGCAATTTAGAACGTGATATTTAGAAGCCCATAGAGGGCTATGGAGAAAAAGGAAATGTCCTTAGATAAAAACTGGAAAGAAGCTTTCTGAGAAACTGCTTTGTGTTCTGTTAATTCATCTCACAGAGTTACAGCTTTCCCCTCGAGAAGCCTTTCGCTATGACTGTTCTTGTGTAATTCGCAAAGTAATATTTGGAAGCGCATATAGGGTTATGGTGAAAAAAGGAATATCTTCAGTTAGAAACTGTATAGAAGCTTTCTGAGAAACTGCTTTGTTTTCTGTTAATTCATCTCACAGAGTTACAGCTTTCCCCTCAAGAAGTCTTTCGTTAAGACTGTTCTTGTGGAATTTGCAAAGTGAAATTTGGAAGCCCATAGAGGGCTATGGTGAAAAAGGAAATGTCCTCAGATGAAAACTAGAAAGAAGCTTCTTGAGAAACTACTTTGTGTTCCGTTAATTCATCTCACACAGTTACAGCTTTGCCCTCCAGAAACCGTTCATTAAGACCGTTCTTGTGGAATTTTCAAAGTGCTATTTGGAAACCCATAGGGGGCTATGGTGAAAAAGGAAATATCTTCAGTTATAAACTGGAAAGAAGTTTTCTGAGAAACTGCTTTGTGTTCTGTTAATTCATCTGACAGTGTTACACCTTTCCCCTCAAGAAGCATTCCGCTAAGACTGTTCTTGTGGAATTTGCAAAGTGACATTTGGAAGCCCATAGAGGGCTGTGGTGAAAAAGAAATTTCCTCAGATAAGAACTGAAAAGAAGCTTTCTGAGAAATGACTTTGTGTTCTGTTAATTCATCTTATAGAATTACAGCTTTCCCCTCAAGAAGTCGTTCAGTAAGACTGTTCTTGTGGAATTTGCAAAGTGATATTTGGAAGCCCATAGAGGACCATGGTGTAAAGGAAATATCTTCAGATAAAAACTGGAAAGTAGCTTTCTGAGAAATTGCTTTGTGTTCTGTTAATTCATCTCACAGAATTACGGCTTTCCCCTCAAGAAAACTTTCGCTAAAGCTGTTTTTGTGGAATTTGGAAAAAGGTATATGGAAAACCATAGAGATCTATGGTTAAAAAGAAAATATCCTAAGATAAAAACTGAAAAGAAAATTTCTGAGAAACTGCTTTGTGTTCTCTGAATTCATCTCAAAGACTTACAGCTTTCCCCTCAAGAAACCGTTCACTAAGACTGTTCTCGTGGATTTTGCAAAGTGATATTTGGAAGCCCATAGAGTGCTATGGGGAAAAAGGAAATATCTTCAGTTAAAAAGTGGAAAGAACGTTTCTGAGAAACTGCTTTGTGTTCTGTTAATCCATCTCACAGAGGTACAGCATTCCCCTCAATAAGTCGTTTACTAAGACTGTTCTTGTGAAATTTGCGAAGTGATATTTGGAAGTGCTTAGAGAACTATGGTGAAAAAGGAAATATCGTAAGATAAAAACCGAAAAGAAGCTTTCTGAGAAACTGCTTTGTGTTTTGTTAATTCATCTCAGAGAGTTACAGCTTTCCGAACAGAAAGCCATTCACTAAGACTGATCTTGTGTTATTTTCAAATTGATATTTGGAAGCCCATAGAGGGCTATGGTGAAAGGGGAAATACCTTCAGTTAAAAACTGGAAAGAAGCTTTCTGAGAAACGGTTTTGTGTTCTCTTAGTTCATCTCACAGAGTTACAGCTTTCCCCTCAAGAAGCCTTTCACCAAGACTGTTCTTGTGGAATTTCCAAAGTGGTCTTTGGAAGTCCATACGTCGCTATGGTGAAAAAGGATATAGCTTCAGTTAAAAAGTGAAAAGAAGCTTTCCGAGGAACTGCTTTGTGATATGTGATTTCCTGTCACTGAGAAACAGCTGTATTTCGTAGAACTGTTGGCTAGGCTTATTTCTGTGGAATCTGAGAAATGTTACTTCGGATCTCTTTGAAGACTATAGGTCCAAAGGAAATATCCGCCACTAAAAGTGTGAAAGAAGCTTTCTGAGAAACTTCTTTGAGTTCTGTGAATTGATCTCACAGAGCTACAGTTTCCCCTCAAGAGGCCTTTCGCTAAGACTGTTCTCGTGGAATTTGCAAAGTGATATTTGGAAAACAATAGAGGGCTATGGTGAAAAAGGAAATATCCTAAGATAAAAACTGAAAAGAAGCTTTTTGAGAAACTGTTTTGCGTACCGTTAATTCATCTCACAGAGTTATAGCTTTCCCCTCAAGAAGCCGTTCATTAAGACTGTTGTTGTGAAATTTGCAAAATGATATTTGGAAGCTCATAGAGGGCTATGGTGAAAATGGAAATATCTTCAGTTAAAAACTGGAGAGAAGCTTTCTGAGAAACTGCTTTGTGTTCTGTTAATTCATACACAGAGTTACACCTTTCCTATCACGAATCCTTTCGCTAAGACTGTTCTTGTGGAGTTTACAAAGTGATATTTGGAAGCCCATAGAGGGGTACGGTTAAAAAGGAAATTTCCTCACATAAAAACTGGAAAGAAGCTTTCTGAGAAACTGCTTTGTGTTTTGTTAATTCATCTCACAGTATTACAGCTCTACCCTCAAGAAGCCCTTCACTAAGACTGTTCTTCTGGAATTTCCAAAGAGATATTTGGAAGCCCATAGAGCGCTATGGTGAAAAAGGAAATATCTTCAGTTAAAAACTGGAGAGAAGCTTTCTGAGAAACTTCTTTGTGTTCTGTTAATTCATGCACAGAGTTACAGCTTTCCTATCAAGAATCCTTTCGCTAAGACTGTTCTTGTGGAGTTTACAAAGTGATATTTGGAAGCCCATAGAGGGGTACGTTTAAAAAGGAAATTTCCTCACATAAAAACTGGAAAGAAGTTTTCTGAGAAACTGCTTTGTGTTCTGTTAATTCATCTCACAGAGTTACAGCTTACCCCTCAAGAAGCATTTCGCTAAGACTGTTCTTGTGGAATTTGCAATGTGATATTTGGAAGCCCATGGAGGGATATGGTGAAAAAGGAAATATCTTCAATTAAAAACTGGAAAGAAGCTTTCTGAGAAACTGCTTTGTTTTCTGTTAATTCATCTCACAGAGTTTCAGCTTTCCCCTCCAGAAGTCTTTCGCTAAGACGGTTCTCGTGGAATTTGCAAAGTGATATTTGGAAGCCGTGAGAGGGCTATGGTGTAAAAGGAAATGTCCTCGGATCAAAAATGGAAAGAAGCTTTCCAACAAACTGTTTTGTGTTCTGTTAATTTATCTGACAGAGTTTCAGCTTTCCCCTCAAGAAGCCGTTCGCTAAGACTGTTCTTGTGGAATTTGCAAAGTGATATTTGAAAGCCCGTCGAGGGCTATGGTGAAAAAGGAAATACCTTCAGTTAAAAACTGGAAAGAAACTTTCTGAGAAACTGCTTTGTATTCTGTTAATTCACCTCACAGAGTTTCAGCTTTCCCCTCTAGAAGCCTTTCGCTAAGACTGTTCTTGTGGAATTTGCAAAGTGATATTTGTAAGCCCATAGAAGTCGATGGTGAAAACGTAAATATCCTAAGATAAAAACTGAAAAGAACCATTCTGAGAAACTGCTTTGTGTTTTGTTAATTCATCTCACAGAGTTACAGGTTTCCCTTCAAGAAGCCTTTCGCTAAGACAGTTCTTGTGGAATATGCAAAGTGATATTTGGAAGCTCATAGTGACCTATAGTGAAAAAGGATATATCTTCAGTTAAAAACTGAAAAGAAGCTTTCTGAGAAACTGCTTTGTGATATATGACTTCCACTCACTGAGTTACAGCTGTATTTCGTAGAGCTGTTTGGCAGTCTTATTTCTGTGGAATCTGAGAACTGTTATTTCGGATCCCTTTGAAGACTGAAGGGCCAAAGGAAATATCCGTCGTTAAAGTTAGAAAGAAGCTTTCTGAGAAACTTCTTTGTGATTTGCGAATTCATTTCACAGAGTTACAGCTTTCCCCTCAAGAAGCCTTTCGCTAAGATTATTCTTGCACAATTTGAAAAATGATATTTGGAAGCCAATAGACGGCTATGGTGAAAACGAAATATCCTCCGATAAAAACTGGAAAGAAGCTTTCTGAGAAATTGCTTTGTGTTCTTTTAATTCATCTCACAGACTTACAGCTTTCCCCTCAGGAAGTCTTTCGCTAAGACTGTTCTTGTGGAATTTGAAATGTGATATTTGGTAGCCCATAGAGCGCTATGGAGAAAAGGAAATATCTTCAGATAAAAACTGTAAAGAACATTCCTGAGAAACTGCTTTGTGTTCTGTTAATTCACCTAACAGAGTTACAGCTTTCCCCTCTAGAAGCCTTTCGCTAAGACTGTTCTTGCTGTATTTTCAAAGTGATATTTGGAAGCCCATAGAGGGCTACGGTGAAAAAGGATATAGCTTCAGTTAAAAACTGAAAGAGGCTTTCTGAGAAACGGTTTAGTATTATGTGACTTCCACTCACTGAGTTACAGCTCTATTTCCTAGAGCTGTTTGATAGCCTTATTTCTATGGAATCGGAGAACTGTTATTTTGGATCCCTTTGAAGACTATAGGGCCAAAGGAAATATCTGCCGCTAAAAGTGAGAAAGAAGCTTTCTGAGAAACTTCTCTGAGATCTGTTAATTCATCTCACAGAGTTACAGCATTCCACTCAAGAAGCCTTTCGCTAGGACTGTTCTTTTTGAATTTGCAAAGTGATATTTCGAAGCCCATAGACGGCTGTGGTGAAAAGGGAAATACCTTCAGTTAAAAAATGGAAAGAAGCTTTCTAAGAAACTGCTTGGTGTTCTGTTAATTCATCTCAAAGAGTTACAGCTTTACCCTCAAAAAGACTTTTGCTAAGACTCTTCTTGTGTAATACTCATAGTGATATTTGTAAGCCCTTATAGGGCTATGGTGAAAAAGGAAATATCCTAAGATAAAAGCTGAAAAGAAGCTTTCTGAGAAACTGCTTTGTGTTCTGTTAATTCACCTCACAGAGTTACAGCTTTCCCCTTAAGAAGCCTTTCGCTAAGACTGTTCTTGTGGAATTTGCAGAGTGGTATTTGTAAGCCCATAGAGGGCTATGGTGAAAAAGGAAATATCCTAAGATAAAAACTGAAAAGAACATTTCTGAGAAACTGCTTTGTGATACGTGACTTCCACTCACTGAGTGAGAGCTATATGTCATAGAGCTGTTTGCTAACCTTATTTCTGTGGAATCTGAGAAGGGATAATTCGGTTCCCTTTGAAGACTATAGGGCCAAAGGAAATATCCGCCATAAAAGTGAGAAAGAAGCTTTCTGAGAAACAGCTTTCTGATCTGTAAATTCATCCCACAGAGTTACAGCTTTCCCCTGAGGAAGCCTTTCGCTATGACTGTTCTTGTGGAATTTGCAAAGTGACATTTCGAAGGCCATAGAGAGCTATGGTGAAAAGGAAATATCTTCGGTTTAAAACGGGAAAGAAGCTTTCTGAGACACTGCGTTGTGTTCTGTTAATTCATCCCACAAAGTTACAGCTTTCCCCTCACGAAGCCTTTCCCTAAGACTGTTCTTGTCGAATTTGGGAAGTGATATTTAGAAGCCTACAGAGGTCTACAGTGAAAAAGGAAATAACCTAAGATAAAAACTGAAAAGAAGCTTTCTGAAAAACTGCTTTGTGTTCTCTTAATTCATCTCACAGAGTTACAGCTTTCCTCTCAAGAATCCTTTCGCTAAGACTGTTCTTGTGCAATTTAGAACGTGATATTTAGAAGCCCATAGAGGGCTATGGAGAAAAAGGAAATGTCCTTAGATAAAAACTGGAAAGAAGCTTTCTGAGAAACTGCTTTGTGTTCTGTTAATTCATCTCACAGAGTTACAGCTTTCCCCTCGAGAAGCCTTTCGCTATGACTGTTCTTGTGTGATTCGCAAAGTAATATTTGGAAGCCCATATAGGGTTATGGTGAAAAAAGGAATATCTTCAGTTAGAAACTGTATAGAAGCTTTCTGAGAAACTGCTTTGTTTTCTGTTAATTCATCTCACAGAGTTACAGCTTTCCCCTCAAGAAGTCTTTCGTTAAGACTGTTCTTGTGGAATTTGCAAAGTGAAATTTGGAAGCCCATAGAGGGCTATGGTGAAAAAGGAAATGTCCTCAGATGAAAACTAGAAAGAAGCTTCTTGAGAAACTACTTTGTGTTCCGTTAATTCATCTCACACAGTTACAGCTTTGCCCTCCAGAAACCGTTCATTAAGACCGTTCTTGTGGAATTTTCAAAGTGCTATTTGGAAACCCATAGGGGGCTATGGTGAAAAAGGAAATATCTTCAGTTATAAACTGGAAAGAAGTTTTCTGAGAAACTGCTTTGTGTTCTGTTAATTCATCTGACAGTGTTACACCTTTCCCCTCAAGAAGCATTCCGCTAAGACTGTTCTTGTGGAATTTGCAAAGTGACATTTGGAAGCCCATAGAGGGCTGTGGTGAAAAAGAAATTTCCTCAGATAAGAACTGAAAAGAAGCTTTCTGAGAAACGACTTTGTGTTCTGTTAATTCATCTTATAGAATTACAGCTTTCCCCTCAAGAAGTCGTTCAGTAAGACTGTTCTTGTGGAATTTGCAAAGTGATATTTGGAAGCCCATAGAGGACCATGGTGTAAAGGAAATATCTTCAGATAAAAACTGGAAAGTAGCTTTCTGAGAAATTGCTTTGTGTTCTGTTAATTCATCTCACAGAATTACGGCTTTCCCCTCAAGAAAACTTTCGCTAAAGCTGTTTTTGTGGAATTTGGAAAAAGGTATATGGAAAACCATAGAGATCTATGGTTAAAAAGAAAATATCCTAAGATAAAAACTGAAAAGAAAATTTCTGAGAAACTGCTTTGTGTTCTCTGAATTCATCTCAAAGACTTACAGCTTTCCCCTCAAGAAACCGTTCACTAAGACTGTTCTCGTGGATTTTGCAAAGTGATATTTGGAAGCCCATAGAGTGCTATGGGGAAAAAGGAAATATCTTCAGTTAAAAAGTGGAAAGAACGTTTCTGAGAAACTGCTTTGTGTTCTGTTAATCCATCTCACAGAGGTACAGCATTCCCCTCAATAAGTCGTTTACTAAGACTGTTCTTGTGAAATTTGCGAAGTGATATTTGGAAGTGCTTAGAGAACTATGGTGAAAAAGGAAATATCGTAAGATAAAAACCGAAAAGAAGCTTTCTGAGAAACTGCTTTGTGTTTTGTTAATTCATCTCAGAGAGTTACAGCTTTCCGAACAGAAAGCCATTCACTAAGACTGATCTTGTGTTATTTTCAAATTGATATTTGGAAGCCCATAGAGGGCTATGGTGAAAGGGGAAATACCTTCAGTTAAAAACTGGAAAGAAGCTTTCTGAGAAACGGTTTTGTGTTCTCTTAGTTCATCTCACAGAGTTACAGCTTTCCCCTCAAGAAGCCTTTCACCAAGACTGTTCTTGTGGAATTTCCAAAGTGGTCTTTGGAAGTCCATACGTCGCTATGGTGAAAAAGGATATAGCTTCAGTTAAAAAGTGAAAAGAAGCTTTCCGAGGAACTGCTTTGTGATATGTGATTTCCTGTCACTGAGAAACAGCTGTATTTCGTAGAACTGTTGGCTAGGCTTATTTCTGTGGAATCTGAGAAATGTTACTTCGGATCTCTTTGAAGACTATAGGTCCAAAGGAAATATCCGCCACTAAAAGTGTGAAAGAAGCTTTCTGAGAAACTTCTTTGAGTTCTGTGAATTGATCTCACAGAGCTACAGTTTCCCCTCAAGAGGCCTTTCGCTAAGACTGTTCTCGTGGAATTTGCAAAGTGATATTTGGAAAACAATAGAGGGCTATGGTGAAAAAGGAAATATCCTAAGATAAAAACTGAAAAGAAGCTTTTTGAGAAACTGTTTTGCGTACCGTTAATTCATCTCACAGAGTTATAGCTTTCCCCTCAAGAAGCCGTTCATTAAGACTGTTGTTGTGAAATTTGCAAAATGATATTTGGAAGCTCATAGAGGGCTATGGTGAAAATGGAAATATCTTCAGTTAAAAACTGGAGAGAAGCTTTCTGAGAAACTGCTTTGTGTTCTGTTAATTCATACACAGAGTTACACCTTTCCTATCACGAATCCTTTCGCTAAGACTGTTCTTGTGGAGTTTACAAAGTGATATTTGGAAGCCCATAGAGGGGTACGGTTAAAAAGGAAATTTCCTCACATAAAAACTGGAAAGAAGCTTTCTGAGAAACTGCTTTGTGTTTTGTTAATTCATCTCACAGTATTACAGCTCTACCCTCAAGAAGCCCTTCACTAAGACTGTTCTTCTGGAATTTCCAAAGAGATATTTGGAAGCCCATAGAGCGCTATGGTGAAAAAGGAAATATCTTCAGTTAAAAACTGGAGAGAAGCTTTCTGAGAAACTTCTTTGTGTTCTGTTAATTCATGCACAGAGTTACAGCTTTCCTATCAAGAATCCTTTCGCTAAGACTGTTCTTGTGGAGTTTACAAAGTGATATTTGGAAGCCCATAGAGGGGTACGTTTAAAAAGGAAATTTCCTCACATAAAAACTGGAAAGAAGTTTTCTGAGAAACTGCTTTGTGTTCTGTTAATTCATCTCACAGAGTTACAGCTTACCCCTCAAGAAGCATTTCGCTAAGACTGTTCTTGTGGAATTTGCAATGTGATATTTGGAAGCACATGGAGGGATATGGTGAAAAAGGAAATATCTTCAATTAAAAACTGGAAAGAAGCTTTCTGAGAAACTGCTTTGTTTTCTGTTAATTCATCTCACAGAGTTTCAGCTTTCCCCTCCAGAAGTCTTTCGCTAAGACGGTTCTCGTGGAATTTGCAAAGTGATATTTGGAAGCCGTGAGAGGGCTATGGTGTAAAAGGAAATGTCCTCGGATCAAAAATGGAAAGAAGCTTTCCAACAAACTGTTTTGTGTTCTGTTAATTTATCTGACAGAGTTTCAGCTTTCCCCTCAAGAAGCCGTTCGCTAAGACTGTTCTTGTGGAATTTGCAAAGTGATATTTGAAAGCCCGTCGAGGGCTATGGTGAAAAAGGAAATACCTTCAGTTAAAAACTGGAAAGAAACTTTCTGAGAAACTGCTTTGTATTCTGTTAATTCACCTCACAGAGTTTCAGCTTTCCCCTCTAGAAGCCTTTCGCTAAGACTGTTCTTGTGGAATTTGCAAAGTGATATTTGTAAGCCCATAGAAGTCGATGGTGAAAACGTAAATATCCTAAGATAAAAACTGAAAAGAACCATTCTGAGAAACTGCTTTGTGTTTTGTTAATTCATCTCACAGAGTTACAGGTTTCCCTTCAAGAAGCCTTTCGCTAAGACAGTTCTTGTGGAATATGCAAAGTGATATTTGGAAGCTCATAGTGACCTATAGTGAAAAAGGATATATCTTCAGTTAAAAACTGAAAAGAAGCTTTCTGAGAAACTGCTTTGTGATATATGACTTCCACTCACTGAGTTACAGCTGTATTTCGTAGAGCTGTTTGGCAGTCTTATTTCTGTGGAATCTGAGAACTGTTATTTCGGATCCCTTTGAAGACTGAAGGGCCAAAGGAAATATCCGTCGTTAAAGTTAGAAAGAAGCTTTCTGAGAAACTTCTTTGTGATTTGCGAATTCATTTCACAGAGTTACAGCTTTCCCCTCAAGAAGCCTTTCGCTAAGATTATTCTTGCACAATTTGAAAAATGATATTTGGAAGCCAATAGACGGCTATGGTGAAAACGAAATATCCTCCGATAAAAACTGGAAAGAAGCTTTCTGAGAAATTGCTTTGTGTTCTTTTAATTCATCTCACAGACTTACAGCTTTCCCCTCAGGAAGTCTTTCGCTAAGACTGTTCTTGTGGAATTTGAAATGTGATATTTGGTAGCCCATAGAGCGCTATGGAGAAAAGGAAATATCTTCAGATAAAAACTGTAAAGAACATTCCTGAGAAACTGCTTTGTGTTCTGTTAATTCACCTAACAGAGTTACAGCTTTCCCCTCTAGAAGCCTTTCGCTAAGACTGTTCTTGCTGTATTTTCAAAGTGATATTTGGAAGCCCATAGAGGGCTACGGTGAAAAAGGATATAGCTTCAGTTAAAAACTGAAAGAGGCTTTCTGAGAAACGGTTTAGTATTATGTGACTTCCACTCACTGAGTTACAGCTCTATTTCCTAGAGCTGTTTGATAGCCTTATTTCTATGGAATCGGAGAACTGTTATTTTGGATCCCTTTGAAGACTATAGGGCCAAAGGAAATATCTGCCGCTAAAAGTGAGAAAGAAGCTTTCTGAGAAACTTCTCTGAGATCTGTTAATTCATCTCACAGAGTTACAGCATTCCACTCAAGAAGCCTTTCGCTAGGACTGTTCTTTTTGAATTTGCAAAGTGATATTTCGAAGCCCATAGACGGCTGTGGTGAAAAGGGAAATACCTTCAGTTAAAAAATGGAAAGAAGCTTTCTAAGAAACTGCTTGGTGTTCTGTTAATTCATCTCAAAGAGTTACAGCTTTACCCTCAAAAAGACTTTTGCTAAGACTCTTCTTGTGTAATACTCATAGTGATATTTGTAAGCCCTTATAGGGCTATGGTGAAAAAGGAAATATCCTAAGATAAAAGCTGAAAAGAAGCTTTCTGAGAAACTGCTTTGTGTTCTGTTAATTCACCTCACAGAGTTACAGCTTTCCCCTTAAGAAGCCTTTCGCTAAGACTGTTCTTGTGGAATTTGCAGAGTGGTATTTGTAAGCCCATAGAGGGCTATGGTGAAAAAGGAAATATCCTAAGATAAAAACTGAAAAGAACATTTCTGAGAAACTGCTTTGTGATACGTGACTTCCACTCACTGAGTGAGAGCTATATGTCATAGAGCTGTTTGCTAACCTTATTTCTGTGGAATCTGAGAAGGGATAATTCGGTTCCCTTTGAAGACTATAGGGCCAAAGGAAATATCCGCCATAAAAGTGAGAAAGAAGCTTTCTGAGAAACAGCTTTCTGATCTGTAAATTCATCCCACAGAGTTACAGCTTTCCCCTGAGGAAGCCTTTCGCTATGACTGTTCTTGTGGAATTTGCAAAGTGACATTTCGAAGGCCATAGAGAGCTATGGTGAAAAGGAAATATCTTCGGTTTAAAACGGGAAAGAAGCTTTCTGAGACACTGCGTTGTGTTCTGTTAATTCATCCCACAAAGTTACAGCTTTCCCCTCACGAAGCCTTTCCCTAAGACTGTTCTTGTCGAATTTGGGAAGTGATATTTAGAAGCCTACAGAGGTCTACAGTGAAAAAGGAAATAACCTAAGATAAAAACTGAAAAGAAGCTTTCTGAAAAACTGCTTTGTGTTCTCTTAATTCATCTCACAGAGTTACAGCTTTCCTCTCAAGAATCCTTTCGCTAAGACTGTTCTTGTGCAATTTAGAACGTGATATTTAGAAGCCCATAGAGGGCTATGGAGAAAAAGGAAATGTCCTTAGATAAAAACTGGAAAGAAGCTTTCTGAGAAACTGCTTTGTGTTCTGTTAATTCATCTCACAGAGTTACAGCTTCCCCCTCGAGAAGCCTTTCGCTATGACTGTTCTTGTGTAATTCGCAAAGTAATATTTGGAAGCCCATATAGGGTTATGGTGAAAAAAGGAATATCTTCAGTTAGAAACTGTATAGAAGCTTTCTGAGAAACTGCTTTGTTTTCTGTTAATTCATCTCACAGAGTTACAGCTTTCCCCTCAAGAAGTCTTTCGTTAAGACTGTTCTTGTGGAATTTGCAAAGTGAAATTTGGAAGCCCATAGAGGGCTATGGTGAAAAAGGAAATGTCCTCAGATGAAAACTAGAAAGAAGCTTCTTGAGAAACTACTTTGTGTTCCGTTAATTCATCTCACACAGTTACAGCTTTGCCCTCCAGAAACCGTTCATTAAGACCGTTCTTGTGGAATTTTCAAAGTGCTATTTGGAAACCCATAGGGGGCTATGGTGAAAAAGGAAATATCTTCAGTTATAAACTGGAAAGAAGTTTTCTGAGAAACTGCTTTGTGTTCTGTTAATTCATCTGACAGTGTTACACCTTTCCCCTCAAGAAGCATTCCGCTAAGACTGTTCTTGTGGAATTTGCAAAGTGACATTTGGAAGCCCATAGAGGGCTGTGGTGAAAAAGAAATTTCCTCAGATAAGAACTGAAAAGAAGCTTTCTGAGAAACGACTTTGTGTTCTGTTAATTCATCTTATAGAATTACAGCTTTCCCCTCAAGAAGTCGTTCAGTAAGACTGTTCTTGTGGAATTTGCAAAGTGATATTTGGAAGCCCATAGAGGACCATGGTGTAAAGGAAATATCTTCAGATAAAAACTGGAAAGTAGCTTTCTGAGAAATTGCTTTGTGTTCTGTTAATTCATCTCACAGAATTACGGCTTTCCCCTCAAGAAAACTTTCGCTAAAGCTGTTTTTGTGGAATTTGGAAAAAGGTATATGGAAAACCATAGAGATCTATGGTTAAAAAGAAAATATCCTAAGATAAAAACTGAAAAGAAAATTTCTGAGAAACTGCTTTGTGTTCTCTGAATTCATCTCAAAGACTTACAGCTTTCCCCTCAAGAAACCGTTCACTAAGACTGTTCTCGTGGATTTTGCAAAGTGATATTTGGAAGCCCATAGAGTGCTATGGGGAGAAAGGAAATATCTTCAGTTAAAAAGTGGAAAGAACGTTTCTGAGAAACTGCTTTGTGTTCTGTTAATCCATCTCACAGAGGTACAGCATTCCCCTCAAGAAGTCGTTTACTAAGACTGTTCTTGTGAAATTTGCGAAGTGATATTTGGAAGTGCTTAGAGAACTATGGTGAAAAAGGAAATATCGTAAGATAAAAACCGAAAAGAAGCTTTCTGAGAAACTGCTTTGTGTTTTGTTAATTCATCTCAGAGAGTTACAGCTTTCCGAACAGAAAGCCATTCACTAAGACTGATCTTGTGTTATTTTCAAATTGATATTTGGAAGCCCATAGAGGGCTATGGTGAAAGGGGAAATATCTTCAGTTAAAAACTGGAAAGAAGCTTTCTGAGAAACGGTTTTGTGTTCTCTTAGTTCATCTCACAGAGTTACAGCTTTCCCCTCAAGAAGCCTTTCACCAAGACTGTTCTTGTGGAATTTCCAAAGTGGTCTTTGGAAGTCCATACGTCGCTATGGTGAAAAAGGATATAGCTTCAGTTAAAAAGTGAAAAGAAGCTTTCCGAGGAACTGCTTTGTGATATGTGATTTCCTGTCACTGAGAAACAGCTGTATTTCGTAGAACTGTTGGCTAGGCTTATTTCTGTGGAATCTGAGAAATGTTACTTCGGATCTCTTTGAAGACTATAGGTCCAAAGGAAATATCCGCCACTAAAAGTGTGAAAGAAGCTTTCTGAGAAACTTCTTTGAGTTCTGTGAATTGATCTCACAGAGCTACAGTTTCCCCTCAAGAGGCCTTTCGCTAAGACTGTTCTCGTGGAATTTGCAAAGTGATATTTGGAAAACAATAGAGGGCTATGGTGAAAAAGGAAATATCCTAAGATAAAAACTGAAAAGAAGCTTTTTGAGAAACTGTTTTGCGTACCGTTAATTCATCTCACAGAGTTATAGCTTTCCCCTCAAGAAGCCGTTCATTAAGACTGTTGTTGTGAAATTTGCAAAATGATATTTGGAAGCTCATAGAGGGCTATGGTGAAAATGGAAATATCTTCAGTTAAAAACTGGAGAGAAGCTTTCTGAGAAACTGCTTTGTGTTCTGTTAATTCATACACAGAGTTACACCTTTCCTATCACGAATCCTTTCGCTAAGACTGTTCTTGTGGAGTTTACAAAGTGATATTTGGAAGCCCATAGAGGGGTACGGTTAAAAAGGAAATTTCCTCACATAAAAACTGGAAAGAAGCTTTCTGAGAAACTGCTTTGTGTTTTGTTAATTCATCTCACAGTATTACAGCTCTACCCTCAAGAAGCCCTTCACTAAGACTGTTCTTCTGGAATTTCCAAAGAGATATTTGGAAGCCCATAGAGCGCTATGGTGAAAAAGGAAATATCTTCAGTTAAAAACTGGAGAGAAGCTTTCTGAGAAACTTCTTTGTGTTCTGTTAATTCATGCACAGAGTTACAGCTTTCCTATCAAGAATCCTTTCGCTAAGACTGTTCTTGTGGAGTTTACAAAGTGATATTTGGAAGCCCATAGAGGGGTACGTTTAAAAAGGAAATTTCCTCACATAAAAACTGGAAAGAAGTTTTCTGAGAAACTGCTTTGTGTTCTGTTAATTCATCTCACAGAGTTACAGCTTACCCCTCAAGAAGCATTTCGCTAAGACTGTTCTTGTGGAATTTGCAATGTGATATTTGGAAGCCCATGGAGGGATATGGTGAAAAAGGAAATATCTTCAATTAAAAACTGGAAAGAAGCTTTCTGAGAAACTGCTTTGTTTTCTGTTAATTCATCTCACAGAGTTTCAGCTTTCCCCTCCAGAAGTCTTTCGCTAAGACGGTTCTCGTGGAATTTGCAAAGTGATATTTGGAAGCCGTGAGAGGGCTATGGTGTAAAAGGAAATGTCCTCGGATCAAAAATGGAAAGAAGCTTTCCAACAAACTGTTTTGTGTTCTGTTAATTTATCTGACAGAGTTTCAGCTTTCCCCTCAAGAAGCCGTTCGCTAAGACTGTTCTTGTGGAATTTGCAAAGTGATATTTGAAAGCCCGTCGAGGGCTATGGTGAAAAAGGAAATACCTTCAGTTAAAAACTGGAAAGAAACTTTCTGAGAAACTGCTTTGTATTCTGTTAATTCACCTCACAGAGTTTCAGCTTTCCCCTCTAGAAGCCTTTCGCTAAGACTGTTCTTGTGGAATTTGCAAAGTGATATTTGTAAGCCCATAGAAGTCGATGGTGAAAACGTAAATATCCTAAGATAAAAACTGAAAAGAACCATTCTGAGAAACTGCTTTGTGTTTTGTTAATTCATCTCACAGAGTTACAGGTTTCCCTTCAAGAAGCCTTTCGCTAAGACAGTTCTTGTGGAATATGCAAAGTGATATTTGGAAGCTCATAGTGACCTATAGTGAAAAAGGATATATCTTCAGTTAAAAACTGAAAAGAAGCTTTCTGAGAAACTGCTTTGTGATATATGACTTCCACTCACTGAGTTACAGCTGTATTTCGTAGAGCTGTTTGGCAGTCTTATTTCTGTGGAATCTGAGAACTGTTATTTCGGATCCCTTTGAAGACTGAAGGGCCAAAGGAAATATCCGTCGTTAAAGTTAGAAAGAAGCTTTCTGAGAAACTTCTTTGTGATTTGCGAATTCATTTCACAGAGTTACAGCTTTCCCCTCAAGAAGCCTTTCGCTAAGATTATTCTTGCACAATTTGAAAAATGATATTTGGAAGCCAATAGACGGCTATGGTGAAAACGAAATATCCTCCGATAAAAACTGGAAAGAAGCTTTCTGAGAAATTGCTTTGTGTTCTTTTAATTCATCTCACAGACTTACAGCTTTCCCCTCAGGAAGTCTTTCGCTAAGACTGTTCTTGTGGAATTTGAAATGTGATATTTGGTAGCCCATAGAGCGCTATGGAGAAAAGGAAATATCTTCAGATAAAAACTGTAAAGAACATTCCTGAGAAACTGCTTTGTGTTCTGTTAATTCACCTAACAGAGTTACAGCTTTCCCCTCTAGAAGCCTTTCGCTAAGACTGTTCTTGCTGTATTTTCAAAGTGATATTTGGAAGCCCATAGAGGGCTACGGTGAAAAAGGATATAGCTTCAGTTAAAAACTGAAAGAGGCTTTCTGAGAAACGGTTTAGTATTATGTGACTTCCACTCACTGAGTTACAGCTCTATTTCCTAGAGCTGTTTGATAGCCTTATTTCTATGGAATCGGAGAACTGTTATTTTGGATCCCTTTGAAGACTATAGGGCCAAAGGAAATATCTGCCGCTAAAAGTGAGAAAGAAGCTTTCTGAGAAACTTCTCTGAGATCTGTTAATTCATCTCACAGAGTTACAGCATTCCACTCAAGAAGCCTTTCGCTAGGACTGTTCTTTTTGAATTTGCAAAGTGATATTTCGAAGCCCATAGACGGCTGTGGTGAAAAGGGAAATACCTTCAGTTAAAAAATGGAAAGAAGCTTTCTAAGAAACTGCTTGGTGTTCTGTTAATTCATCTCAAAGAGTTACAGCTTTACCCTCAAAAAGACTTTTGCTAAGACTCTTCTTGTGTAATACTCATAGTGATATTTGTAAGCCCTTATAGGGCTATGGTGAAAAAGGAAATATCCTAAGATAAAAGCTGAAAAGAAGCTTTCTGAGAAACTGCTTTGTGTTCTGTTAATTCACCTCACAGAGTTACAGCTTTCCCCTTAAGAAGCCTTTCGCTAAGACTGTTCTTGTGGAATTTGCAGAGTGGTATTTGTAAGCCCATAGAGGGCTATGGTGAAAAAGGAAATATCCTAAGATAAAAACTGAAAAGAACATTTCTGAGAAACTGCTTTGTGATACGTGACTTCCACTCACTGAGTGAGAGCTATATGTCATAGAGCTGTTTGCTAACCTTATTTCTGTGGAATCTGAGAAGGGATAATTCGGTTCCCTTTGAAGACTATAGGGCCAAAGGAAATATCCGCCATAAAAGTGAGAAAGAAGCTTTCTGAGAAACAGCTTTCTGATCTGTAAATTCATCCCACAGAGTTACAGCTTTCCCCTGAGGAAGCCTTTCGCTATGACTGTTCTTGTGGAATTTGCAAAGTGACATTTCGAAGGCCATAGAGAGCTATGGTGAAAAGGAAATATCTTCGGTTTAAAACGGGAAAGAAGCTTTCTGAGACACTGCGTTGTGTTCTGTTAATTCATCCCACAAAGTTACAGCTTTCCCCTCACGAAGCCTTTCCCTAAGACTGTTCTTGTCGAATTTGGGAAGTGATATTTAGAAGCCTACAGAGGTCTACAGTGAAAAAGGAAATAACCTAAGATAAAAACTGAAAATAAGCTTTCTGAAAAACTGCTTTGTGTTCTCTTAATTCATCTCACAGAGTTACAGCTTTCCTCTCAAGAATCCTTTCGCTAAGACTGTTCTTGTGCAATTTAGAACGTGATATTTAGAAGCCCATAGAGGGCTATGGAGAAAAAGGAAATGTCCTTAGATAAAAACTGGAAAGAAGCTTTCTGAGAAACTGCTTTGTGTTCTGTTAATTCATCTCACAGAGTTACAGCTTTCCCCTCGAGAAGCCTTTCGCTATGACTGTTCTTGTGTAATTCGCAAAGTAATATTTGGAAGCCCATATAGGGTTATGGTGAAAAAAGGAATATCTTCAGTTAGAAACTGTATAGAAGCTTTCTGAGAAACTGCTTTGTTTTCTGTTAATTCATCTCACAGAGTTACAGCTTTCCCCTCAAGAAGTCTTTCGTTAAGACTGTTCTTGTGGAATTTGCAAAGTGAAATTTGGAAGCCCATAGAGGGCTATGGTGAAAAAGGAAATGTCCTCAGATGAAAACTAGAAAGAAGCTTCTTGAGAAACTACTTTGTGTTCCGTTAATTCATCTCACACAGTTACAGCTTTGCCCTCCAGAAACCGTTCATTAAGACCGTTCTTGTGGAATTTTCAAAGTGCTATTTGGAAACCCATAGGGGGCTATGGTGAAAAAGGAAATATCTTCAGTTATAAACTGGAAAGAAGTTTTCTGAGAAACTGCTTTGTGTTCTGTTAATTCATCTGACAGTGTTACACCTTTCCCCTCAAGAAGCATTCCGCTAAGACTGTTCTTGTGGAATTTGCAAAGTGACATTTGGAAGCCCATAGAGGGCTGTGGTGAAAAAGAAATTTCCTCAGATAAGAACTGAAAAGAAGCTTTCTGAGAAACGACTTTGTGTTCTGTTAATTCATCTTATAGAATTACAGCTTTCCCCTCAAGAAGTCGTTCAGTAAGACTGTTCTTGTGGAATTTGCAAAGTGATATTTGGAAGCCCATAGAGGACCATGGTGTAAAGGAAATATCTTCAGATAAAAACTGGAAAGTAGCTTTCTGAGAAATTGCTTTGTGTTCTGTTAATTCATCTCACAGAATTACGGCTTTCCCCTCAAGAAAACTTTCGCTAAAGCTGTTTTTGTGGAATTTGGAAAAAGGTATATGGAAAACCATAGAGATCTATGGTTAAAAAGAAAATATCCTAAGATAAAAACTGAAAAGAAAATTTCTGAGAAACTGCTTTGTGTTCTCTGAATTCATCTCAAAGACTTACAGCTTTCCCCTCAAGAAACCGTTCACTAAGACTGTTCTCGTGGATTTTGCAAAGTGATATTTGGAAGCCCATAGAGTGCTATGGGGAAAAAGGAAATATCTTCAGTTAAAAAGTGGAAAGAACGTTTCTGAGAAACTGCTTTGTGTTCTGTTAATCCATCTCACAGAGGTACAGCATTCCCCTCAATAAGTCGTTTACTAAGACTGTTCTTGTGAAATTTGCGAAGTGATATTTGGAAGTGCTTAGAGAACTATGGTGAAAAAGGAAATATCGTAAGATAAAAACCGAAAAGAAGCTTTCTGAGAAACTGCTTTGTGTTTTGTTAATTCATCTCAGAGAGTTACAGCTTTCCGAACAGAAAGCCATTCACTAAGACTGATCTTGTGTTATTTTCAAATTGATATTTGGAAGCCCATAGAGGGCTATGGTGAAAGGGGAAATACCTTCAGTTAAAAACTGGAAAGAAGCTTTCTGAGAAACGGTTTTGTGTTCTCTTAGTTCATCTCACAGAGTTACAGCTTTCCCCTCAAGAAGCCTTTCACCAAGACTGTTCTTGTGGAATTTCCAAAGTGGTCTTTGGAAGTCCATACGTCGCTATGGTGAAAAAGGATATAGCTTCAGTTAAAAAGTGAAAAGAAGCTTTCCGAGGAACTGCTTTGTGATATGTGATTTCCTGTCACTGAGAAACAGCTGTATTTCGTAGAACTGTTGGCTAGGCTTATTTCTGTGGAATCTGAGAAATGTTACTTCGGATCTCTTTGAAGACTATAGGTCCAAAGGAAATATCCGCCACTAAAAGTGTGAAAGAAGCTTTCTGAGAAACTTCTTTGAGTTCTGTGAATTGATCTCACAGAGCTACAGTTTCCCCTCAAGAGGCCTTTCGCTAAGACTGTTCTCGTGGAATTTGCAAAGTGATATTTGGAAAACAATAGAGGGCTATGGTGAAAAAGGAAATATCCTAAGATAAAAACTGAAAAGAAGCTTTTTGAGAAACTGTTTTGCGTACCGTTAATTCATCTCACAGAGTTATAGCTTTCCCCTCAAGAAGCCGTTCATTAAGACTGTTGTTGTGAAATTTGCAAAATGATATTTGGAAGCTCATAGAGGGCTATGGTGAAAATGGAAATATCTTCAGTTAAAAACTGGAGAGAAGCTTTCTGAGAAACTGCTTTGTGTTCTGTTAATTCATACACAGAGTTACACCTTTCCTATCACGAATCCTTTCGCTAAGACTGTTCTTGTGGAGTTTACAAAGTGATATTTGGAAGCCCATAGAGGGGTACGGTTAAAAAGGAAATTTCCTCACATAAAAACTGGAAAGAAGCTTTCTGAGAAACTGCTTTGTGTTTTGTTAATTCATCTCACAGTATTACAGCTCTACCCTCAAGAAGCCCTTCACTAAGACTGTTCTTCTGGAATTTCCAAAGAGATATTTGGAAGCCCATAGAGCGCTATGGTGAAAAAGGAAATATCTTCAGTTAAAAACTGGAGAGAAGCTTTCTGAGAAACTTCTTTGTGTTCTGTTAATTCATGCACAGAGTTACAGCTTTCCTATCAAGAATCCTTTCGCTAAGACTGTTCTTGTGGAGTTTACAAAGTGATATTTGGAAGCCCATAGAGGGGTACGTTTAAAAAGGAAATTTCCTCACATAAAAACTGGAAAGAAGTTTTCTGAGAAACTGCTTTGTGTTCTGTTAATTCATCTCACAGAGTTACAGCTTACCCCTCAAGAAGCATTTCGCTAAGACTGTTCTTGTGGAATTTGCAATGTGATATTTGGAAGCCCATGGAGGGATATGGTGAAAAAGGAAATATCTTCAATTAAAAACTGGAAAGAAGCTTTCTGAGAAACTGCTTTGTTTTCTGTTAATTCATCTCACAGAGTTTCAGCTTTCCCCTCCAGAAGTCTTTCGCTAAGACGGTTCTCGTGGAATTTGCAAAGTGATATTTGGAAGCCGTGAGAGGGCTATGGTGTAAAAGGAAATGTCCTCGGATCAAAAATGGAAAGAAGCTTTCCAACAAACTGTTTTGTGTTCTGTTAATTTATCTGACAGAGTTTCAGCTTTCCCCTCAAGAAGCCGTTCGCTAAGACTGTTCTTGTGGAATTTGCAAAGTGATATTTGAAAGCCCGTCGAGGGCTATGGTGAAAAAGGAAATACCTTCAGTTAAAAACTGGAAAGAAACTTTCTGAGAAACTGCTTTGTATTCTGTTAATTCACCTCACAGAGTTTCAGCTTTCCCCTCTAGAAGCCTTTCGCTAAGACTGTTCTTGTGGAATTTGCAAAGTGATATTTGTAAGCCCATAGAAGTCGATGGTGAAAACGTAAATATCCTAAGATAAAAACTGAAAAGAACCATTCTGAGAAACTGCTTTGTGTTTTGTTAATTCATCTCACAGAGTTACAGGTTTCCCTTCAAGAAGCCTTTCGCTAAGACAGTTCTTGTGGAATATGCAAAGTGATATTTGGAAGCTCATAGTGACCTATAGTGAAAAAGGATATATCTTCAGTTAAAAACTGAAAAGAAGCTTTCTGAGAAACTGCTTTGTGATATATGACTTCCACTCAGTGAGTTACAGCTGTATTTCGTAGAGCTGTTTGGCAGTCTTATTTCTGTGGAATCTGAGAACTGTTATTTCGGATCCCTTTGAAGACTGAAGGGCCAAAGGAAATATCCGTCGTTAAAGTTAGAAAGAAGCTTTCTGAGAAACTTCTTTGTGATTTGCGAATTCATTTCACAGAGTTACAGCTTTCCCCTCAAGAAGCCTTTCGCTAAGATTATTCTTGCACAATTTGAAAAATGATATTTGGAAGCCAATAGACGGCTATGGTGAAAACGAAATATCCTCCGATAAAAACTGGAAAGAAGCTTTCTGAGAAATTGCTTTGTGTTCTTTTAATTCATCTCACAGACTTACAGCTTTCCCCTCAGGAAGTCTTTCGCTAAGACTGTTCTTGTGGAATTTGAAATGTGATATTTGGTAGCCCATAGAGCGCTATGGAGAAAAGGAAATATCTTCAGATAAAAACTGTAAAGAACATTCCTGAGAAACTGCTTTGTGTTCTGTTAATTCACCTAACAGAGTTACAGCTTTCCCCTCTAGAAGCCTTTCGCTAAGACTGTTCTTGCTGTATTTTCAAAGTGATATTTGGAAGCCCATAGAGGGCTACGGTGAAAAAGGATATAGCTTCAGTTAAAAACTGAAAGAGGCTTTCTGAGAAACGGTTTAGTATTATGTGACTTCCACTCACTGAGTTACAGCTCTATTTCCTAGAGCTGTTTGATAGCCTTATTTCTATGGAATCGGAGAACTGTTATTTTGGATCCCTTTGAAGACTATAGGGCCAAAGGAAATATCTGCCGCTAAAAGTGAGAAAGAAGCTTTCTGAGAAACTTCTCTGAGATCTGTTAATTCATCTCACAGAGTTACAGCATTCCACTCAAGAAGCCTTTCGCTAGGACTGTTCTTTTTGAATTTGCAAAGTGATATTTCGAAGCCCATAGACGGCTGTGGTGAAAAGGGAAATACCTTCAGTTAAAAAATGGAAAGAAGCTTTCTAAGAAACTGCTTGGTGTTCTGTTAATTCATCTCAAAGAGTTACAGCTTTACCCTCAAAAAGACTTTTGCTAAGACTCTTCTTGTGTAATACTCATAGTGATATTTGTAAGCCCTTATAGGGCTATGGTGAAAAAGGAAATATCCTAAGATAAAAGCTGAAAAGAAGCTTTCTGAGAAACTGCTTTGTGTTCTGTTAATTCACCTCACAGAGTTACAGCTTTCCCCTTAAGAAGCCTTTCGCTAAGACTGTTCTTGTGGAATTTGCAGAGTGGTATTTGTAAGCCCATAGAGGGCTATGGTGAAAAAGGAAATATCCTAAGATAAAAACTGAAAAGAACATTTCTGAGAAACTGCTTTGTGATACGTGACTTCCACTCACTGAGTGAGAGCTATATGTCATAGAGCTGTTTGCTAACCTTATTTCTGTGGAATCTGAGAAGGGATAATTCGGTTCCCTTTGAAGACTATAGGGCCAAAGGAAATATCCGCCATAAAAGTGAGAAAGAAGCTTTCTGAGAAACAGCTTTCTGATCTGTAAATTCATCCCACAGAGTTACAGCTTTCCCCTGAGGAAGCCTTTCGCTATGACTGTTCTTGTGGAATTTGCAAAGTGACATTTCGAAGGCCATAGAGAGCTATGGTGAAAAGGAAATATCTTCGGTTTAAAACGGGAAAGAAGCTTTCTGAGACACTGCGTTGTGTTCTGTTAATTCATCCCACAAAGTTACAGCTTTCCCCTCACGAAGCCTTTCCCTAAGACTGTTCTTGTCGAATTTGGGAAGTGATATTTAGAAGCCTACAGAGGTCTACAGTGAAAAAGGAAATAACCTAAGATAAAAACTGAAAATAAGCTTTCTGAAAAACTGCTTTGTGTTCTCTTAATTCATCTCACAGAGTTACAGCTTTCCTCTCAAGAATCCTTTCGCTAAGACTGTTCTTGTGCAATTTAGAACGTGATATTTAGAAGCCCATAGAGGGCTATGGAGAAAAAGGAAATGTCCTTAGATAAAAACTGGAAAGAAGCTTTCTGAGAAACTGCTTTGTGTTCTGTTAATTCATCTCACAGAGTTACAGCTTTCCCCTCGAGAAGCCTTTCGCTATGACTGTTCTTGTGTAATTCGCAAAGTAATATTTGGAAGCCCATATAGGGTTATGGTGAAAAAAGGAATATCTTCAGTTAGAAACTGTATAGAAGCTTTCTGAGAAACTGCTTTGTTTTCTGTTAATTCATCTCACAGAGTTACAGCTTTCCCCTCAAGAAGTCTTTCGTTAAGACTGTTCTTGTGGAATTTGCAAAGTGAAATTTGGAAGCCCATAGAGGGCTATGGTGAAAAAGGAAATGTCCTCAGATGAAAACTAGAAAGAAGCTTCTTGAGAAACTACTTTGTGTTCCGTTAATTCATCTCACACAGTTACAGCTTTGCCCTCCAGAAACCGTTCATTAAGACCGTTCTTGTGGAATTTTCAAAGTGCTATTTGGAAACCCATAGGGGGCTATGGTGAAAAAGGAAATATCTTCAGTTATAAACTGGAAAGAAGTTTTCTGAGAAACTGCTTTGTGTTCTGTTAATTCATCTGACAGTGTTACACCTTTCCCCTCAAGAAGCATTCCGCTAAGACTGTTCTTGTGGAATTTGCAAAGTGACATTTGGAAGCCCATAGAGGGCTGTGGTGAAAAAGAAATTTCCTCAGATAAGAACTGAAAAGAAGCTTTCTGAGAAACGACTTTGTGTTCTGTTAATTCATCTTATAGAATTACAGCTTTCCCCTCAAGAAGTCGTTCAGTAAGACTGTTCTTGTGGAATTTGCAAAGTGATATTTGGAAGCCCATAGAGGACCATGGTGTAAAGGAAATATCTTCAGATAAAAACTGGAAAGTAGCTTTCTGAGAAATTGCTTTGTGTTCTGTTAATTCATCTCACAGAATTACGGCTTTCCCCTCAAGAAAACTTTCGCTAAAGCTGTTTTTGTGGAATTTGGAAAAAGGTATATGGAAAACCATAGAGATCTATGGTTAAAAAGAAAATATCCTAAGATAAAAACTGAAAAGAAAATTTCTGAGAAACTGCTTTGTGTTCTCTGAATTCATCTCAAAGACTTACAGCTTTCCCCTCAAGAAACCGTTCACTAAGACTGTTCTCGTGGATTTTGCAAAGTGATATTTGGAAGCCCATAGAGTGCTATGGGGAAAAAGGAAATATCTTCAGTTAAAAAGTGGAAAGAACGTTTCTGAGAAACTGCTTTGTGTTCTGTTAATCCATCTCACAGAGGTACAGCATTCCCCTCAAGAAGTCGTTTACTAAGACTGTTCTTGTGAAATTTGCGAAGTGATATTTGGAAGTGCTTAGAGAACTATGGTGAAAAAGGAAATATCGTAAGATAAAAACCGAAAAGAAGCTTTCTGAGAAACTGCTTTGTGTTTTGTTAATTCATCTCAGAGAGTTACAGCTTTCCGAACAGAAAGCCATTCACTAAGACTGATCTTGTGTTATTTTCAAATTGATATTTGGAAGCCCATAGAGGGCTATGGTGAAAGGGGAAATACCTTCAGTTAAAAACTGGAAAGAAGCTTTCTGAGAAACGGTTTTGTGTTCTCTTAGTTCATCTCACAGAGTTACAGCTTTCCCCTCAAGAAGCCTTTCACCAAGACTGTTCTTGTGGAATTTCCAAAGTGGTCTTTGGAAGTCCATACGTCGCTATGGTGAAAAAGGATATAGCTTCATTTAAAAAGTGAAAAGAAGCTTTCCGAGGAACTGCTTTGTGATATGTGATTTCCTGTCACTGAGAAACAGCTGTATTTCGTAGAACTGTTGGCTAGGCTTATTTCTGTGGAATCTGAGAAATGTTACTTCGGATCTCTTTGAAGACTATAGGTCCAAAGGAAATATCCGCCACTAAAAGTGTGAAAGAAGCTTTCTGAGAAACTTCTTTGAGTTCTGTGAATTGATCTCACAGAGCTACAGTTTCCCCTCAAGAGGCCTTTCGCTAAGACTGTTCTCGTGGAATTTGCAAAGTGATATTTGGAAAACAATAGAGGGCTATGGTGAAAAAGGAAATATCCTAAGATAAAAACTGAAAAGAAGCTTTTTGAGAAACTGTTTTGCGTACCGTTAATTCATCTCACAGAGTTATAGCTTTCCCCTCAAGAAGCCGTTCATTAAGACTGTTGTTGTGAAATTTGCAAAATGATATTTGGAAGCTCATAGAGGGCTATGGTGAAAATGGAAATATCTTCAGTTAAAAACTGGAGAGAAGCTTTCTGAGAAACTGCTTTGTGTTCTGTTAATTCATACACAGAGTTACACCTTTCCTATCACGAATCCTTTCGCTAAGACTGTTCTTGTGGAGTTTACAAAGTGATATTTGGAAGCCCATAGAGGGGTACGGTTAAAAAGGAAATTTCCTCACATAAAAACTGGAAAGAAGCTTTCTGAGAAACTGCTTTGTGTTTTGTTAATTCATCTCACAGTATTACAGCTCTACCCTCAAGAAGCCCTTCACTAAGACTGTTCTTCTGGAATTTCCAAAGAGATATTTGGAAGCCCATAGAGCGCTATGGTGAAAAAGGAAATATCTTCAGTTAAAAACTGGAGAGAAGCTTTCTGAGAAACTTCTTTGTGTTCTGTTAATTCATGCACAGAGTTACAGCTTTCCTATCAAGAATCCTTTCGCTAAGACTGTTCTTGTGGAGTTTACAAAGTGATATTTGGAAGCCCATAGAGGGGTACGTTTAAAAAGGAAATTTCCTCACATAAAAACTGGAAAGAAGTTTTCTGAGAAACTGCTTTGTGTTCTGTTAATTCATCTCACAGAGTTACAGCTTACCCCTCAAGAAGCATTTCGCTAAGACTGTTCTTGTGGAATTTGCAATGTGATATTTGGAAGCCCATGGAGGGATATGGTGAAAAAGGAAATATCTTCAATTAAAAACTGGAAAGAAGCTTTCTGAGAAACTGCTTTGTTTTCTGTTAATTCATCTCACAGAGTTTCAGCTTTCCCCTCCAGAAGTCTTTCGCTAAGACGGTTCTCGTGGAATTTGCAAAGTGATATTTGGAAGCCGTGAGAGGGCTATGGTGTAAAAGGAAATGTCCTCGGATCAAAAATGGAAAGAAGCTTTCCAACAAACTGTTTTGTGTTCTGTTAATTTATCTGACAGAGTTTCAGCTTTCCCCTCAAGAAGCCGTTCGCTAAGACTGTTCTTGTGGAATTTGCAAAGTGATATTTGAAAGCCCGTCGAGGGCTATGGTGAAAAAGGAAATACCTTCAGTTAAAAACTGGAAAGAAACTTTCTGAGAAACTGCTTTGTATTCTGTTAATTCACCTCACAGAGTTTCAGCTTTCCCCTCTAGAAGCCTTTCGCTAAGACTGTTCTTGTGGAATTTGCAAAGTGATATTTGTAAGCCCATAGAAGTCGATGGTGAAAACGTAAATATCCTAAGATAAAAACTGAAAAGAACCATTCTGAGAAACTGCTTTGTGTTTTGTTAATTCATCTCACAGAGTTACAGGTTTCCCTTCAAGAAGCCTTTCGCTAAGACAGTTCTTGTGGAATATGCAAAGTGATATTTGGAAGCTCATAGTGACCTATAGTGAAAAAGGATATATCTTCAGTTAAAAACTGAAAAGAAGCTTTCTGAGAAACTGCTTTGTGATATATGACTTCCACTCACTGAGTTACAGCTGTATTTCGTAGAGCTGTTTGGCAGTCTTATTTCTGTGGAATCTGAGAACTGTTATTTCGGATCCCTTTGAAGACTGAAGGGCCAAAGGAAATATCCGTCGTTAAAGTTAGAAAGAAGCTTTCTGAGAAACTTCTTTGTGATTTGCGAATTCATTTCACAGAGTTACAGCTTTCCCCTCAAGAAGCCTTTCGCTAAGATTATTCTTGCACAATTTGAAAAATGATATTTGGAAGCCAATAGACGGCTATGGTGAAAACGAAATATCCTCCGATAAAAACTGGAAAGAAGCTTTCTGAGAAATTGCTTTGTGTTCTTTTAATTCATCTCACAGACTTACAGCTTTCCCCTCAGGAAGTCTTTCGCTAAGACTGTTCTTGTGGAATTTGAAATGTGATATTTGGTAGCCCATAGAGCGCTATGGAGAAAAGGAAATATCTTCAGATAAAAACTGTAAAGAACATTCCTGAGAAACTGCTTTGTGTTCTGTTAATTCACCTAACAGAGTTACAGCTTTCCCCTCTAGAAGCCTTTCGCTAAGACTGTTCTTGCTGTATTTTCAAAGTGATATTTGGAAGCCCATAGAGGGCTACGGTGAAAAAGGATATAGCTTCAGTTAAAAACTGAAAGAGGCTTTCTGAGAAACGGTTTAGTATTATGTGACTTCCACTCACTGAGTTACAGCTCTATTTCCTAGAGCTGTTTGATAGCCTTATTTCTATGGAATCGGAGAACTGTTATTTTGGATCCCTTTGAAGACTATAGGGCCAAAGGAAATATCTGCCGCTAAAAGTGAGAAAGAAGCTTTCTGAGAAACTTCTCTGAGATCTGTTAATTCATCTCACAGAGTTACAGCATTCCACTCAAGAAGCCTTTCGCTAGGACTGTTCTTTTTGAATTTGCAAAGTGATATTTCGAAGCCCATAGACGGCTGTGGTGAAAAGGGAAATACCTTCAGTTAAAAAATGGAAAGAAGCTTTCTAAGAAACTGCTTGGTGTTCTGTTAATTCATCTCAAAGAGTTACAGCTTTACCCTCAAAAAGACTTTTGCTAAGACTCTTCTTGTGTAATACTCATAGTGATATTTGTAAGCCCTTATAGGGCTATGGTGAAAAAGGAAATATCCTAAGATAAAAGCTGAAAAGAAGCTTTCTGAGAAACTGCTTTGTGTTCTGTTAATTCACCTCACAGAGTTACAGCTTTCCCCTTAAGAAGCCTTTCGCTAAGACTGTTCTTGTGGAATTTGCAGAGTGGTATTTGTAAGCCCATAGAGGGCTATGGTGAAAAAGGAAATATCCTAAGATAAAAACTGAAAAGAACATTTCTGAGAAACTGCTTTGTGATACGTGACTTCCACTCACTGAGTGAGAGCTATATGTCATAGAGCTGTTTGCTAACCTTATTTCTGTGGAATCTGAGAAGGGATAATTCGGTTCCCTTTGAAGACTATAGGGCCAAAGGAAATATCCGCCATAAAAGTGAGAAAGAAGCTTTCTGAGAAACAGCTTTCTGATCTGTAAATTCATCCCACAGAGTTACAGCTTTCCCCTGAGGAAGCCTTTCGCTATGACTGTTCTTGTGGAATTTGCAAAGTGACATTTCGAAGGCCATAGAGAGCTATGGTGAAAAGGAAATATCTTCGGTTTAAAACGGGAAAGAAGCTTTCTGAGACACTGCGTTGTGTTCTGTTAATTCATCCCACAAAGTTACAGCTTTCCCCTCACGAAGCCTTTCCCTAAGACTGTTCTTGTCGAATTTGGGAAGTGATATTTAGAAGCCTACAGAGGTCTACAGTGAAAAAGGAAATAACCTAAGATAAAAACTGAAAAGAAGCTTTCTGAAAAACTGCTTTGTGTTCTCTTAATTCATCTCACAGAGTTACAGCTTTCCTCTCAAGAATCCTTTCGCTAAGACTGTTCTTGTGCAATTTAGAACGTGATATTTAGAAGCCCATAGAGGGCTATGGAGAAAAAGGAAATGTCCTTAGATAAAAACTGGAAAGAAGCTTTCTGAGAAACTGCTTTGTGTTCTGTTAATTCATCTCACAGAGTTACAGCTTCCCCCTCGAGAAGCCTTTCGCTATGACTGTTCTTGTGTAATTCGCAAAGTAATATTTGGAAGCCCATATAGGGTTATGGTGAAAAAAGGAATATCTTCAGTTAGAAAGTGTATAGAAGCTTTCTGAGAAACTGCTTTGTTTTCTGTTAATTCATCTCACAGAGTTACAGCTTTCCCCTCAAGAAGTCTTTCGTTAAGACTGTTCTTGTGGAATTTGCAAAGTGAAATTTGGAAGCCCATAGAGGGCTATGGTGAAAAAGGAAATGTCCTCAGATGAAAACTAGAAAGAAGCTTCTTGAGAAACTACTTTGTGTTCCGTTAATTCATCTCACACAGTTACAGCTTTGCCCTCCAGAAACCGTTCATTAAGACCGTTCTTGTGGAATTTTCAAAGTGCTATTTGGAAACCCATAGGGGGCTATGGTGAAAAAGGAAATATCTTCAGTTATAAACTGGAAAGAAGTTTTCTGAGAAACTGCTTTGTGTTCTGTTAATTCATCTGACAGTGTTACACCTTTCCCCTCAAGAAGCATTCCGCTAAGACTGTTCTTGTGCAATTTGCAAAGTGACATTTGGAAGCCCATAGAGGGCTGTGGTGAAAAAGAAATTTCCTCAGATAAGAACTGAAAAGAAGCTTTCTGAGAAACGACTTTGTGTTCTGTTAATTCATCTTATAGAATTACAGCTTTCCCCTCAAGAAGTCGTTCAGTAAGACTGTTCTTGTGGAATTTGCAAAGTGATATTTGGAAGCCCATAGAGGACCATGGTGTAAAGGAAATATCTTCAGATAAAAACTGGAAAGTAGCTTTCTGAGAAATTGCTTTGTGTTCTGTTAATTCATCTCACAGAATTACGGCTTTCCCCTCAAGAAAACTTTCGCTAAAGCTGTTTTTGTGGAATTTGGAAAAAGGTATATGGAAAACCATAGAGATCTATGGTTAAAAAGAAAATATCCTAAGATAAAAACTGAAAAGAAAATTTCTGAGAAACTGCTTTGTGTTCTCTGAATTCATCTCAAAGACTTACAGCTTTCCCCTCAAGAAACCGTTCACTAAGACTGTTCTCGTGGATTTTGCAAAGTGATATTTGGAAGCCCATAGAGTGCTATGGGGAGAAAGGAAATATCTTCAGTTAAAAAGTGGAAAGAACGTTTCTGAGAAACTGCTTTGTGTTCTGTTAATCCATCTCACAGAGGTACAGCATTCCCCTCAAGAAGTCGTTTACTAAGACTGTTCTTGTGAAATTTGCGAAGTGATATTTGGAAGTGCTTAGAGAACTATGGTGAAAAAGGAAATATCGTAAGATAAAAACCGAAAAGAAACTTTCTGAGAAACTGCTTTGTGTTTTGTTAATTCATCTCAGAGAGTTACAGCTTTCCGAACAGAAAGCCATTCACTAAGACTGATCTTGTGTTATTTTCAAATTGATATTTGGAAGCCCATAGAGGGCTATGGTGAAAGGGGAAATATCTTCAGTTAAAAACTGGAAAGAAGCTTTCTGAGAAACGGTTTTGTGTTCTCTTAGTTCATCTCACAGAGTTACAGCTTTCCCCTCAAGAAGCCTTTCACCAAGACTGTTCTTGTGGAATTTCCAAAGTGGTCTTTGGAAGTCCATACGTCGCTATGGTGAAAAAGGATATAGCTTCAGTTAAAAAGTGAAAAGAAGCTTTCCGAGGAACTGCTTTGTGATATGTGATTTCCTGTCACTGAGAAACAGCTGTATTTCGTAGAACTGTTGGCTAGGCTTATTTCTGTGGAATCTGAGAAATGTTACTTCGGATCTCTTTGAAGACTATAGGTCCAAAGGAAATATCCGCCACTAAAAGTGTGAAAGAAGCTTTCTGAGAAACTTCTTTGAGTTCTGTGAATTGATCTCACAGAGCTACAGTTTCCCCTCAAGAGGCCTTTCGCTAAGACTGTTCTCGTGGAATTTGCAAAGTGATATTTGGAAAACAATAGAGGGCTATGGTGAAAAAGGAAATATCCTAAGATAAAAACTGAAAAGAAGCTTTTTGAGAAACTGTTTTGCGTACCGTTAATTCATCTCACAGAGTTATAGCTTTCCCCTCAAGAAGCCGTTCATTAAGACTGTTGTTGTGAAATTTGCAAAATGATATTTGGAAGCTCATAGAGGGCTATGGTGAAAATGGAAATATCTTCAGTTAAAAACTGGAGAGAAGCTTTCTGAGAAACTGCTTTGTGTTCTGTTAATTCATACACAGAGTTACACCTTTCCTATCACGAATCCTTTCGCTAAGACTGTTCTTGTGGAGTTTACAAAGTGATATTTGGAAGCCCATAGAGGGGTACGGTTAAAAAGGAAATTTCCTCACATAAAAACTGGAAAGAAGCTTTCTGAGAAACTGCTTTGTGTTTTGTTAATTCATCTCACAGTATTACAGCTCTACCCTCAAGAAGCCCTTCACTAAGACTGTTCTTCTGGAATTTCCAAAGAGATATTTGGAAGCCCATAGAGCGCTATGGTGAAAAAGGAAATATCTTCAGTTAAAAACTGGAGAGAAGCTTTCTGAGAAACTTCTTTGTGTTCTGTTAATTCATGCACAGAGTTACAGCTTTCCTATCAAGAATCCTTTCGCTAAGACTGTTCTTGTGGAGTTTACGAAGTGATATTTGGAAGCCCATAGAGGGGTACGTTTAAAAAGGAAATTTCCTCACATAAAAACTGGAAAGAAGTTTTCTGAGAAACTGCTTTGTGTTCTGTTAATTCATCTCACAGAGTTACAGCTTACCCCTGAAGAAGCATTTCGCTAAGACTGTTCTTGTGGAATTTGCAATGTGATATTTGGAAGCCCATGGAGGGATATGGTGAAAAAGGAAATATCTTCAATTAAAAACTGGAAAGAAGCTTTCTGAGAAACTGCTTTGTTTTCTGTTAATTCATCTCACAGAGTTTCAGCTTTCCCCTCCAGAAGTCTTTCGCTAAGACGGTTCTCGTGGAATTTGCAAAGTGATATTTGGAAGCCGTGAGAGGGCTATGGTGTAAAAGGAAATGTCCTCGGATCAAAAATGGAAAGAAGCTTTCCAACAAACTGTTTTGTGTTCTGTTAATTTATCTGACAGAGTTTCAGCTTTCCCCTCAAGAAGCCGTTCGCTAAGACTGTTCTTGTGGAATTTGCAAAGTGATATTTGAAAGCCCGTCGAGGGCTATGGTGAAAAAGGAAATACCTTCAGTTAAAAACTGGAAAGAAACTTTCTGAGAAACTGCTTTGTATTCTGTTAATTCACCTCACAGAGTTTCAGCTTTCCCCTCTAGAAGCCTTTCGCTAAGACTGTTCTTGTGGAATTTGCAAAGTGATATTTGTAAGCCCATAGAAGTCGATGGTGAAAACGTAAATATCCTAAGATAAAAACTGAAAAGAACCATTCTGAGAAACTGCTTTGTGTTTTGTTAATTCATCTCACAGAGTTACAGGTTTCCCTTCAAGAAGCCTTTCGCTAAGACAGTTCTTGTGGAATATGCAAAGTGATATTTGGAAGCTCATAGTGACCTATAGTGAAAAAGGATATATCTTCAGTTAAAAACTGAAAAGAAGCTTTCTGAGAAACTGCTTTGTGATATATGACTTCCACTCACTGAGTTACAGCTGTATTTCGTAGAGCTGTTTGGCAGTCTTATTTCTGTGGAATCTGAGAACTGTTATTTCGGATCCCTTTGAAGACTGAAGGGCCAAAGGAAATATCCGTCGTTAAAGTTAGAAAGAAGCTTTCTGAGAAACTTCTTTGTGATTTGCGAATTCATTTCACAGAGTTACAGCTTTCCCCTCAAGAAGCCTTTCGCTAAGATTATTCTTGCACAATTTGAAAAATGATATTTGGAAGCCAATAGACGGCTATGGTGAAAACGAAATATCCTCCGATAAAAACTGGAAAGAAGCTTTCTGAGAAATTGCTTTGTGTTCTTTTAATTCATCTCACAGACTTACAGCTTTCCCCTCAGGAAGTCTTTCGCTAAGACTGTTCTTGTGGAATTTGAAATGTGATATTTGGTAGCCCATAGAGCGCTATGGAGAAAAGGAAATATCTTCAGATAAAAACTGTAAAGAACATTCCTGAGAAACTGCTTTGTGTTCTGTTAATTCACCTAACAGAGTTACAGCTTTCCCCTCTAGAAGCCTTTCGCTAAGACTGTTCTTGCTGTATTTTCAAAGTGATATTTTGAAGCCCATAGAGGGCTACGGTGAAAAAGGATATAGCTTCAGTTAAAAACTGAAAGAGGCTTTCTGAGAAACGGTTTAGTATTATGTGACTTCCACTCACTGAGTTACAGCTCTATTTCCTAGAGCTGTTTGATAGCCTTATTTCTATGGAATCGGAGAACTGTTATTTTGGATCCCTTTGAAGACTATAGGGCCAAAGGAAATATCTGCCGCTAAAAGTGAGAAAGAAGCTTTCTGAGAAACTTCTCTGAGATCTGTTAATTCATCTCACAGAGTTACAGCATTCCACTCAAGAAGCCTTTCGCTAGGACTGTTCTTTTTGAATTTGCAAAGTGATATTTCGAAGCCCATAGACGGCTGTGGTGAAAAGGGAAATACCTTCAGTTAAAAAATGGAAAGAAGCTTTCTAAGAAACTGCTTGGTGTTCTGTTAATTCATCTCAAAGAGTTACAGCTTTACCCTCAAAAAGACTTTTGCTAAGACTCTTCTTGTGTAATACTCATAGTGATATTTGTAAGCCCTTATAGGGCTATGGTGAAAAAGGAAATATCCTAAGATAAAAGCTGAAAAGAAGCTTTCTGAGAAACTGCTTTGTGTTCTGTTAATTCACCTCACAGAGTTACAGCTTTCCCCTTAAGAAGCCTTTCGCTAAGACTGTTCTTGTGGAATTTGCAGAGTGGTATTTGTAAGCCCATAGAGGGCTATGGTGAAAAAGGAAATATCCTAAGATAAAAACTGAAAAGAACATTTCTGAGAAACTGCTTTGTGATACGTGACTTCCACTCACTGAGTGAGAGCTATATGTCATAGAGCTGTTTGCTAACCTTATTTCTGTGGAATCTGAGAAGGGATAATTCGGTTCCCTTTGAAGACTATAGGGCCAAAGGAAATATCCGCCATAAAAGTGAGAAAGAAGCTTTCTGAGAAACAGCTTTCTGATCTGTAAATTCATCCCACAGAGTTACAGCTTTCCCCTGAGGAAGCCTTTCGCTATGACTGTTCTTGTGGAATTTGCAAAGTGACATTTCGAAGGCCATAGAGAGCTATGGTGAAAAGGAAATATCTTCGGTTTAAAACGGGAAAGAAGCTTTCTGAGACACTGCGTTGTGTTCTGTTAATTCATCCCACAAAGTTACAGCTTTCCCCTCACGAAGCCTTTCCCTAAGACTGTTCTTGTCGAATTTGGGAAGTGATATTTAGAAGCCTACAGAGGTCTACAGTGAAAAAGGAAATAACCTAAGATAAAAACTGAAAATAAGCTTTCTGAAAAACTGCTTTGTGTTCTCTTAATTCATCTCACAGAGTTACAGCTTTCCTCTCAAGAATCCTTTCGCTAAGACTGTTCTTGTGCAATTTAGAACGTGATATTTAGAAGCCCATAGAGGGCTATGGAGAAAAAGGAAATGTCCTTAGATAAAAACTGGAAAGAAGCTTTCTGAGAAACTGCTTTGTGTTCTGTTAATTCATCTCACAGAGTTACAGCTTTCCCCTCGAGAAGCCTTTCGCTATGACTGTTCTTGTGTAATTCGCAAAGTAATATTTGGAAGCCCATATAGGGTTATGGTGAAAAAAGGAATATCTTCAGTTAGAAACTGTATAGAAGCTTTCTGAGAAACTGCTTTGTTTTCTGTTAATTCATCTCACAGAGTTACAGCTTTCCCCTCAAGAAGTCTTTCGTTAAGACTGTTCTTGTGGAATTTGCAAAGTGAAATTTGGAAGCCCATAGAGGGCTATGGTGAAAAAGGAAATGTCCTCAGATGAAAACTAGAAAGAAGCTTCTTGAGAAACTACTTTGTGTTCCGTTAATTCATCTCACACAGTTACAGCTTTGCCCTCCAGAAACCGTTCATTAAGACCGTTCTTGTGGAATTTTCAAAGTGCTATTTGGAAACCCATAGGGGGCTATGGTGAAAAAGGAAATATCTTCAGTTATAAACTGGAAAGAAGTTTTCTGAGAAACTGCTTTGTGTTCTGTTAATTCATCTGACAGTGTTACACCTTTCCCCTCAAGAAGCATTCCGCTAAGACTGTTCTTGTGGAATTTGCAAAGTGACATTTGGAAGCCCATAGAGGGCTGTGGTGAAAAAGAAATTTCCTCAGATAAGAACTGAAAAGAAGCTTTCTGAGAAACGACTTTGTGTTCTGTTAATTCATCTTATAGAATTACAGCTTTCCCCTCAAGAAGTCGTTCAGTAAGACTGTTCTTGTGGAATTTGCAAAGTGATATTTGGAAGCCCATAGAGGACCATGGTGTAAAGGAAATATCTTCAGATAAAAACTGGAAAGTAGCTTTCTGAGAAATTGCTTTGTGTTCTGTTAATTCATCTCACAGAATTACGGCTTTCCCCTCAAGAAAACTTTCGCTAAAGCTGTTTTTGTGGAATTTGGAAAAAGGTATATGGAAAACCATAGAGATCTATGGTTAAAAAGAAAATATCCTAAGATAAAAACTGAAAAGAAAATTTCTGAGAAACTGCTTTGTGTTCTCTGAATTCATCTCAAAGACTTACAGCTTTCCCCTCAAGAAACCGTTCACTAAGACTGTTCTCGTGGATTTTGCAAAGTGATATTTGGAAGCCCATAGAGTGCTATGGGGAAAAAGGAAATATCTTCAGTTAAAAAGTGGAAAGAACGTTTCTGAGAAACTGCTTTGTGTTCTGTTAATCCATCTCACAGAGGTACAGCATTCCCCTCAAGAAGTCGTTTACTAAGACTGTTCTTGTGAAATTTGCGAAGTGATATTTGGAAGTGCTTAGAGAACTATGGTGAAAAAGGAAATATCGTAAGATAAAAACCGAAAAGAAGCTTTCTGAGAAACTGCTTTGTGTTTTGTTAATTCATCTCAGAGAGTTACAGCTTTCCGAACAGAAAGCCATTCACTAAGACTGATCTTGTGTTATTTTCAAATTGATATTTGGAAGCCCATAGAGGGCTATGGTGAAAGGGGAAATACCTTCAGTTAAAAACTGGAAAGAAGCTTTCTGAGAAACGGTTTTGTGTTCTCTTAGTTCATCTCACAGAGTTACAGCTTTCCCCTCAAGAAGCCTTTCACCAAGACTGTTCTTGTGGAATTTCCAAAGTGGTCTTTGGAAGTCCATACGTCGCTATGGTGAAAAAGGATATAGCTTCATTTAAAAAGTGAAAAGAAGCTTTCCGAGGAACTGCTTTGTGATATGTGATTTCCTGTCACTGAGAAACAGCTGTATTTCGTAGAACTGTTGGCTAGGCTTATTTCTGTGGAATCTGAGAAATGTTACTTCGGATCTCTTTGAAGACTATAGGTCCAAAGGAAATATCCGCCACTAAAAGTGTGAAAGAAGCTTTCTGAGAAACTTCTTTGAGTTCTGTGAATTGATCTCACAGAGCTACAGTTTCCCCTCAAGAGGCCTTTCGCTAAGACTGTTCTCGTGGAATTTGCAAAGTGATATTTGGAAAACAATAGAGGGCTATGGTGAAAAAGGAAATATCCTAAGATAAAAACTGAAAAGAAGCTTTTTGAGAAACTGTTTTGCGTACCGTTAATTCATCTCACAGAGTTATAGCTTTCCCCTCAAGAAGCCGTTCATTAAGACTGTTGTTGTGAAATTTGCAAAATGATATTTGGAAGCTCATAGAGGGCTATGGTGAAAATGGAAATATCTTCAGTTAAAAACTGGAGAGAAGCTTTCTGAGAAACTGCTTTGTGTTCTGTTAATTCATACACAGAGTTACACCTTTCCTATCACGAATCCTTTCGCTAAGACTGTTCTTGTGGAGTTTACAAAGTGATATTTGGAAGCCCATAGAGGGGTACGGTTAAAAAGGAAATTTCCTCACATAAAAACTGGAAAGAAGCTTTCTGAGAAACTGCTTTGTGTTTTGTTAATTCATCTCACAGTATTACAGCTCTACCCTCAAGAAGCCCTTCACTAAGACTGTTCTTCTGGAATTTCCAAAGAGATATTTGGAAGCCCATAGAGCGCTATGGTGAAAAAGGAAATATCTTCAGTTAAAAACTGGAGAGAAGCTTTCTGAGAAACTTCTTTGTGTTCTGTTAATTCATGCACAGAGTTACAGCTTTCCTATCAAGAATCCTTTCGCTAAGACTGTTCTTGTGGAGTTTACAAAGTGATATTTGGAAGCCCATAGAGGGGTACGTTTAAAAAGGAAATTTCCTCACATAAAAACTGGAAAGAAGTTTTCTGAGAAACTGCTTTGTGTTCTGTTAATTCATCTCACAGAGTTACAGCTTACCCCTCAAGAAGCATTTCGCTAAGACTGTTCTTGTGGAATTTGCAATGTGATATTTGGAAGCCCATGGAGGGATATGGTGAAAAAGGAAATATCTTCAATTAAAAACTGGAAAGAAGCTTTCTGAGAAACTGCTTTGTTTTCTGTTAATTCATCTCACAGAGTTTCAGCTTTCCCCTCCAGAAGTCTTTCGCTAAGACGGTTCTCGTGGAATTTGCAAAGTGATATTTGGAAGCCGTGAGAGGGCTATGGTGTAAAAGGAAATGTCCTCGGATCAAAAATGGAAAGAAGCTTTCCAACAAACTGTTTTGTGTTCTGTTAATTTATCTGACAGAGTTTCAGCTTTCCCCTCAAGAAGCCGTTCGCTAAGACTGTTCTTGTGGAATTTGCAAAGTGATATTTGAAAGCCCGTCGAGGGCTATGGTGAAAAAGGAAATACCTTCAGTTAAAAACTGGAAAGAAACTTTCTGAGAAACTGCTTTGTATTCTGTTAATTCACCTCACAGAGTTTCAGCTTTCCCCTCTAGAAGCCTTTCGCTAAGACTGTTCTTGTGGAATTTGCAAAGTGATATTTGTAAGCCCATAGAAGTCGATGGTGAAAACGTAAATATCCTAAGATAAAAACTGAAAAGAACCATTCTGAGAAACTGCTTTGTGTTTTGTTAATTCATCTCACAGAGTTACAGGTTTCCCTTCAAGAAGCCTTTCGCTAAGACAGTTCTTGTGGAATATGCAAAGTGATATTTGGAAGCTCATAGTGACCTATAGTGAAAAAGGATATATCTTCAGTTAAAAACTGAAAAGAAGCTTTCTGAGAAACTGCTTTGTGATATATGACTTCCACTCACTGAGTTACAGCTGTATTTCGTAGAGCTGTTTGGCAGTCTTATTTCTGTGGAATCTGAGAACTGTTATTTCGGATCCCTTTGAAGACTGAAGGGCCAAAGGAAATATCCGTCGTTAAAGTTAGAAAGAAGCTTTCTGAGAAACTTCTTTGTGATTTGCGAATTCATTTCACAGAGTTACAGCTTTCCCCTCAAGAAGCCTTTCGCTAAGATTATTCTTGCACAATTTGAAAAATGATATTTGGAAGCCAATAGACGGCTATGGTGAAAACGAAATATCCTCCGATAAAAACTGGAAAGAAGCTTTCTGAGAAATTGCTTTGTGTTCTTTTAATTCATCTCACAGACTTACAGCTTTCCCCTCAGGAAGTCTTTCGCTAAGACTGTTCTTGTGGAATTTGAAATGTGATATTTGGTAGCCCATAGAGCGCTATGGAGAAAAGGAAATATCTTCAGATAAAAACTGTAAAGAACATTCCTGAGAAACTGCTTTGTGTTCTGTTAATTCACCTAACAGAGTTACAGCTTTCCCCTCTAGAAGCCTTTCGCTAAGACTGTTCTTGCTGTATTTTCAAAGTGATATTTGGAAGCCCATAGAGGGCTACGGTGAAAAAGGATATAGCTTCAGTTAAAAACTGAAAGAGGCTTTCTGAGAAACGGTTTAGTATTATGTGACTTCCACTCACTGAGTTACAGCTCTATTTCCTAGAGCTGTTTGATAGCCTTATTTCTATGGAATCGGAGAACTGTTATTTTGGATCCCTTTGAAGACTATAGGGCCAAAGGAAATATCTGCCGCTAAAAGTGAGAAAGAAGCTTTCTGAGAAACTTCTCTGAGATCTGTTAATTCATCTCACAGAGTTACAGCATTCCACTCAAGAAGCCTTTCGCTAGGACTGTTCTTTTTGAATTTGCAAAGTGATATTTCGAAGCCCATAGACGGCTGTGGTGAAAAGGGAAATACCTTCAGTTAAAAAATGGAAAGAAGCTTTCTAAGAAACTGCTTGGTGTTCTGTTAATTCATCTCAAAGAGTTACAGCTTTACCCTCAAAAAGACTTTTGCTAAGACTCTTCTTGTGTAATACTCATAGTGATATTTGTAAGCCCTTATAGGGCTATGGTGAAAAAGGAAATATCCTAAGATAAAAGCTGAAAAGAAGCTTTCTGAGAAACTGCTTTGTGTTCTGTTAATTCACCTCACAGAGTTACAGCTTTCCCCTTAAGAAGCCTTTCGCTAAGACTGTTCTTGTGGAATTTGCAGAGTGGTATTTGTAAGCCCATAGAGGGCTATGGTGAAAAAGGAAATATCCTAAGATAAAAACTGAAAAGAACATTTCTGAGAAACTGCTTTGTGATACGTGACTTCCACTCACTGAGTGAGAGCTATATGTCATAGAGCTGTTTGCTAACCTTATTTCTGTGGAATCTGAGAAGGGATAATTCGGTTCCCTTTGAAGACTATAGGGCCAAAGGAAATATCCGCCATAAAAGTGAGAAAGAAGCTTTCTGAGAAACAGCTTTCTGATCTGTAAATTCATCCCACAGAGTTACAGCTTTCCCCTGAGGAAGCCTTTCGCTATGACTGTTCTTGTGGAATTTGCAAAGTGACATTTCGAAGGCCATAGAGAGCTATGGTGAAAAGGAAATATCTTCGGTTTAAAACGGGAAAGAAGCTTTCTGAGACACTGCGTTGTGTTCTGTTAATTCATCCCACAAAGTTACAGCTTTCCCCTCACGAAGCCTTTCCCTAAGACTGTTCTTGTCGAATTTGGGAAGTGATATTTAGAAGCCTACAGAGGTCTACAGTGAAAAAGGAAATAACCTAAGATAAAAACTGAAAAGAAGCTTTCTGAAAAACTGCTTTGTGTTCTCTTAATTCATCTCACAGAGTTACAGCTTTCCTCTCAAGAATCCTTTCGCTAAGACTGTTCTTGTGCAATTTAGAACGTGATATTTAGAAGCCCATAGAGGGCTATGGAGAAAAAGGAAATGTCCTTAGATAAAAACTGGAAAGAAGCTTTCTGAGAAACTGCTTTGTGTTCTGTTAATTCATCTCACAGAGTTACAGCTTCCCCCTCGAGAAGCCTTTCGCTATGACTGTTCTTGTGTAATTCGCAAAGTAATATTTGGAAGCCCATATAGGGTTATGGTGAAAAAAGGAATATCTTCAGTTAGAAAGTGTATAGAAGCTTTCTGAGAAACTGCTTTGTTTTCTGTTAATTCATCTCACAGAGTTACAGCTTTCCCCTCAAGAAGTCTTTCGTTAAGACTGTTCTTGTGGAATTTGCAAAGTGAAATTTGGAAGCCCATAGAGGGCTATGGTGAAAAAGGAAATGTCCTCAGATGAAAACTAGAAAGAAGCTTCTTGAGAAACTACTTTGTGTTCCGTTAATTCATCTCACACAGTTACAGCTTTGCCCTCCAGAAACCGTTCATTAAGACCGTTCTTGTGGAATTTTCAAAGTGCTATTTGGAAACCCATAGGGGGCTATGGTGAAAAAGGAAATATCTTCAGTTATAAACTGGAAAGAAGTTTTCTGAGAAACTGCTTTGTGTTCTGTTAATTCATCTGACAGTGTTACACCTTTCCCCTCAAGAAGCATTCCGCTAAGACTGTTCTTGTGCAATTTGCAAAGTGACATTTGGAAGCCCATAGAGGGCTGTGGTGAAAAAGAAATTTCCTCAGATAAGAACTGAAAAGAAGCTTTCTGAGAAACGACTTTGTGTTCTGTTAATTCATCTTATAGAATTACAGCTTTCCCCTCAAGAAGTCGTTCAGTAAGACTGTTCTTGTGGAATTTGCAAAGTGATATTTGGAAGCCCATAGAGGACCATGGTGTAAAGGAAATATCTTCAGATAAAAACTGGAAAGTAGCTTTCTGAGAAATTGCTTTGTGTTCTGTTAATTCATCTCACAGAATTACGGCTTTCCCCTCAAGAAAACTTTCGCTAAAGCTGTTTTTGTGGAATTTGGAAAAAGGTATATGGAAAACCATAGAGATCTATGGTTAAAAAGAAAATATCCTAAGATAAAAACTGAAAAGAAAATTTCTGAGAAACTGCTTTGTGTTCTCTGAATTCATCTCAAAGACTTACAGCTTTCCCCTCAAGAAACCGTTCACTAAGACTGTTCTCGTGGATTTTGCAAAGTGATATTTGGAAGCCCATAGAGTGCTATGGGGAGAAAGGAAATATCTTCAGTTAAAAAGTGGAAAGAACGTTTCTGAGAAACTGCTTTGTGTTCTGTTAATCCATCTCACAGAGGTACAGCATTCCCCTCAAGAAGTCGTTTACTAAGACTGTTCTTGTGAAATTTGCGAAGTGATATTTGGAAGTGCTTAGAGAACTATGGTGAAAAAGGAAATATCGTAAGATAAAAACCGAAAAGAAACTTTCTGAGAAACTGCTTTGTGTTTTGTTAATTCATCTCAGAGAGTTACAGCTTTCCGAACAGAAAGCCATTCACTAAGACTGATCTTGTGTTATTTTCAAATTGATATTTGGAAGCCCATAGAGGGCTATGGTGAAAGGGGAAATATCTTCAGTTAAAAACTGGAAAGAAGCTTTCTGAGAAACGGTTTTGTGTTCTCTTAGTTCATCTCACAGAGTTACAGCTTTCCCCTCAAGAAGCCTTTCACCAAGACTGTTCTTGTGGAATTTCCAAAGTGGTCTTTGGAAGTCCATACGTCGCTATGGTGAAAAAGGATATAGCTTCAGTTAAAAAGTGAAAAGAAGCTTTCCGAGGAACTGCTTTGTGATATGTGATTTCCTGTCACTGAGAAACAGCTGTATTTCGTAGAACTGTTGGCTAGGCTTATTTCTGTGGAATCTGAGAAATGTTACTTCGGATCTCTTTGAAGACTATAGGTCCAAAGGAAATATCCGCCACTAAAAGTGTGAAAGAAGCTTTCTGAGAAACTTCTTTGAGTTCTGTGAATTGATCTCACAGAGCTACAGTTTCCCCTCAAGAGGCCTTTCGCTAAGACTGTTCTCGTGGAATTTGCAAAGTGATATTTGGAAAACAATAGAGGGCTATGGTGAAAAAGGAAATATCCTAAGATAAAAACTGAAAAGAAGCTTTTTGAGAAACTGTTTTGCGTACCGTTAATTCATCTCACAGAGTTATAGCTTTCCCCTCAAGAAGCCGTTCATTAAGACTGTTGTTGTGAAATTTGCAAAATGATATTTGGAAGCTCATAGAGGGCTATGGTGAAAATGGAAATATCTTCAGTTAAAAACTGGAGAGAAGCTTTCTGAGAAACTGCTTTGTGTTCTGTTAATTCATACACAGAGTTACACCTTTCCTATCACGAATCCTTTTGCTAAGACTGTTCTTGTGGAGTTTACAAAGTGATATTTGGAAGCCCATAGAGGGGTACGGTTAAAAAGGAAATTTCCTCACATAAAAACTGGAAAGAAGCTTTCTGAGAAACTGCTTTGTGTTTTGTTAATTCATCTCACAGTATTACAGCTCTACCCTCAAGAAGCCCTTCACTAAGACTGTTCTTCTGGAATTTCCAAAGAGATATTTGGAAGCCCATAGAGCGCTATGGTGAAAAAGGAAATATCTTCAGTTAAAAACTGGAGAGAAGCTTTCTGAGAAACTTCTTTGTGTTCTGTTAATTCATGCACAGAGTTACAGCTTTCCTATCAAGAATCCTTTCGCTAAGACTGTTCTTGTGGAGTTTACGAAGTGATATTTGGAAGCCCATAGAGGGGTACGTTTAAAAAGGAAATTTCCTCACATAAAAACTGGAAAGAAGTTTTCTGAGAAACTGCTTTGTGTTCTGTTAATTCATCTCACAGAGTTACAGCTTACCCCTCAAGAAGCATTTCGCTAAGACTGTTCTTGTGGAATTTGCAATGTGATATTTGGAAGCCCATGGAGGGATATGGTGAAAAAGGAAATATCTTCAATTAAAAACTGGAAAGAAGCTTTCTGAGAAACTGCTTTGTTTTCTGTTAATTCATCTCACAGAGTTTCAGCTTTCCCCTCCAGAAGTCTTTCGCTAAGACGGTTCTCGTGGAATTTGCAAAGTGATATTTGGAAGCCGTGAGAGGGCTATGGTGTAAAAGGAAATGTCCTCGGATCAAAAATGGAAAGAAGCTTTCCAACAAACTGTTTTGTGTTCTGTTAATTTATCTGACAGAGTTTCAGCTTTCCCCTCAAGAAGCCGTTCGCTAAGACTGTTCTTGTGGAATTTGCAAAGTGATATTTGAAAGCCCGTCGAGGGCTATGGTGAAAAAGGAAATACCTTCAGTTAAAAACTGGAAAGAAACTTTCTGAGAAACTGCTTTGTATTCTGTTAATTCACCTCACAGAGTTTCAGCTTTCCCCTCTAGAAGCCTTTCGCTAAGACTGTTCTTGTGGAATTTGCAAAGTGATATTTGTAAGCCCATAGAAGTCGATGGTGAAAACGTAAATATCCTAAGATAAAAACTGAAAAGAACCATTCTGAGAAACTGCTTTGTGTTTTGTTAATTCATCTCACAGAGTTACAGGTTTCCCTTCAAGAAGCCTTTCGCTAAGACAGTTCTTGTGGAATATGCAAAGTGATATTTGGAAGCTCATAGTGACCTATAGTGAAAAAGGATATATCTTCAGTTAAAAACTGAAAAGAAGCTTTCTGAGAAACTGCTTTGTGATATATGACTTCCACTCACTGAGTTACAGCTGTATTTCGTAGAGCTGTTTGGCAGTCTTATTTCTGTGGAATCTGAGAACTGTTATTTCGGATCCCTTTGAAGACTGAAGGGCCAAAGGAAATATCCGTCGTTAAAGTTAGAAAGAAGCTTTCTGAGAAACTTCTTTGTGATTTGCGAATTCATTTCACAGAGTTACAGCTTTCCCCTCAAGAAGCCTTTCGCTAAGATTATTCTTGCACAATTTGAAAAATGATATTTGGAAGCCAATAGACGGCTATGGTGAAAACGAAATATCCTCCGATAAAAACTGGAAAGAAGCTTTCTGAGAAATTGCTTTGTGTTCTTTTAATTCATCTCACAGACTTACAGCTTTCCCCTCAGGAAGTCTTTCGCTAAGACTGTTCTTGTGGAATTTGAAATGTGATATTTGGTAGCCCATAGAGCGCTATGGAGAAAAGGAAATATCTTCAGATAAAAACTGTAAAGAACATTCCTGAGAAACTGCTTTGTGTTCTGTTAATTCACCTAACAGAGTTACAGCTTTCCCCTCTAGAAGCCTTTCGCTAAGACTGTTCTTGCTGTATTTTCAAAGTGATATTTGGAAGCCCATAGAGGGCTACGGTGAAAAAGGATATAGCTTCAGTTAAAAACTGAAAGAGGCTTTCTGAGAAACGGTTTAGTATTATGTGACTTCCACTCACTGAGTTACAGCTCTATTTCCTAGAGCTGTTTGATAGCCTTATTTCTATGGAATCGGAGAACTGTTATTTTGGATCCCTTTGAAGACTATAGGGCCAAAGGAAATATCTGCCGCTAAAAGTGAGAAAGAAGCTTTCTGAGAAACTTCTCTGAGATCTGTTAATTCATCTCACAGAGTTACAGCATTCCACTCAAGAAGCCTTTCGCTAGGACTGTTCTTTTTGAATTTGCAAAGTGATATTTCGAAGCCCATAGACGGCTGTGGTGAAAAGGGAAATACCTTCAGTTAAAAAATGGAAAGAAGCTTTCTAAGAAACTGCTTGGTGTTCTGTTAATTCATCTCAAAGAGTTACAGCTTTACCCTCAAAAAGACTTTTGCTAAGACTCTTCTTGTGTAATACTCATAGTGATATTTGTAAGCCCTTATAGGGCTATGGTGAAAAAGGAAATATCCTAAGATAAAAGCTGAAAAGAAGCTTTCTGAGAAACTGCTTTGTGTTCTGTTAATTCACCTCACAGAGTTACAGCTTTCCCCTTAAGAAGCCTTTCGCTAAGACTGTTCTTGTGGAATTTGCAGAGTGGTATTTGTAAGCCCATAGAGGGCTATGGTGAAAAAGGAAATATCCTAAGATAAAAACTGAAAAGAACATTTCTGAGAAACTGCTTTGTGATACGTGACTTCCACTCACTGAGTGAGAGCTATATGTCATAGAGCTGTTTGCTAACCTTATTTCTGTGGAATCTGAGAAGGGATAATTCGGTTCCCTTTGAAGACTATAGGGCCAAAGGAAATATCCGCCATAAAAGTGAGAAAGAAGCTTTCTGAGAAACAGCTTTCTGATCTGTAAATTCATCCCACAGAGTTACAGCTTTCCCCTGAGGAAGCCTTTCGCTATGACTGTTCTTGTGGAATTTGCAAAGTGACATTTCGAAGGCCATAGAGAGCTATGGTGAAAAGGAAATATCTTCGGTTTAAAACGGGAAAGAAGCTTTCTGAGACACTGCGTTGTGTTCTGTTAATTCATCCCACAAAGTTACAGCTTTCCCCTCACGAAGCCTTTCCCTAAGACTGTTCTTGTCGAATTTGGGAAGTGATATTTAGAAGCCTACAGAGGTCTACAGTGAAAAAGGAAATAACCTAAGATAAAAACTGAAAAGAAGCTTTCTGAAAAACTGCTTTGTGTTCTCTTAATTCATCTCACAGAGTTACAGCTTTCCTCTCAAGAATCCTTTCGCTAAGACTGTTCTTGTGCAATTTAGAACGTGATATTTAGAAGCCCATAGAGGGCTATGGAGAAAAAGGAAATGTCCTTAGATAAAAACTGGAAAGAAGCTTTCTGAGAAACTGCTTTGTGTTCTGTTAATTCATCTCACAGAGTTACAGCTTTCCCCTCGAGAAGCCTTTCGCTATGACTGTTCTTGTGTAATTCGCAAAGTAATATTTGGAAGCGCATATAGGGTTATGGTGAAAAAAGGAATATCTTCAGTTAGAAACTGTATAGAAGCTTTCTGAGAAACTGCTTTGTTTTCTGTTAATTCATCTCACAGAGTTACAGCTTTCCCCTCAAGAAGTCTTTCGTTAAGACTGTTCTTGTGGAATTTGCAAAGTGAAATTTGGAAGCCCATAGAGGGCTATGGTGAAAAAGGAAATGTCCTCAGATGAAAACTAGAAAGAAGCTTCTTGAGAAACTACTTTGTGTTCCGTTAATTCATCTCACACAGTTACAGCTTTGCCCTCCAGAAACCGTTCATTAAGACCGTTCTTGTGGAATTTTCAAAGTGCTATTTGGAAACCCATAGGGGGCTATGGTGAAAAAGGAAATATCTTCAGTTATAAACTGGAAAGAAGTTTTCTGAGAAACTGCTTTGTGTTCTGTTAATTCATCTGACAGTGTTACACCTTTCCCCTCAAGAAGCATTCCGCTAAGACTGTTCTTGTGGAATTTGCAAAGTGACATTTGGAAGCCCATAGAGGGCTGTGGTGAAAAAGAAATTTCCTCAGATAAGAACTGAAAAGAAGCTTTCTGAGAAATGACTTTGTGTTCTGTTAATTCATCTTATAGAATTACAGCTTTCCCCTCAAGAAGTCGTTCAGTAAGACTGTTCTTGTGGAATTTGCAAAGTGATATTTGGAAGCCCATAGAGGACCATGGTGTAAAGGAAATATCTTCAGATAAAAACTGGAAAGTAGCTTTCTGAGAAATTGCTTTGTGTTCTGTTAATTCATCTCACAGAATTACGGCTTTCCCCTCAAGAAAACTTTCGCTAAAGCTGTTTTTGTGGAATTTGGAAAAAGGTATATGGAAAACCATAGAGATCTATGGTTAAAAAGAAAATATCCTAAGATAAAAACTGAAAAGAAAATTTCTGAGAAACTGCTTTGTGTTCTCTGAATTCATCTCAAAGACTTACAGCTTTCCCCTCAAGAAACCGTTCACTAAGACTGTTCTCGTGGATTTTGCAAAGTGATATTTGGAAGCCCATAGAGTGCTATGGGGAAAAAGGAAATATCTTCAGTTAAAAAGTGGAAAGAACGTTTCTGAGAAACTGCTTTGTGTTCTGTTAATCCATCTCACAGAGGTACAGCATTCCCCTCAATAAGTCGTTTACTAAGACTGTTCTTGTGAAATTTGCGAAGTGATATTTGGAAGTGCTTAGAGAACTATGGTGAAAAAGGAAATATCGTAAGATAAAAACCGAAAAGAAGCTTTCTGAGAAACTGCTTTGTGTTTTGTTAATTCATCTCAGAGAGTTACAGCTTTCCGAACAGAAAGCCATTCACTAAGACTGATCTTGTGTTATTTTCAAATTGATATTTGGAAGCCCATAGAGGGCTATGGTGAAAGGGGAAATACCTTCAGTTAAAAACTGGAAAGAAGCTTTCTGAGAAACGGTTTTGTGTTCTCTTAGTTCATCTCACAGAGTTACAGCTTTCCCCTCAAGAAGCCTTTCACCAAGACTGTTCTTGTGGAATTTCCAAAGTGGTCTTTGGAAGTCCATACGTCGCTATGGTGAAAAAGGATATAGCTTCAGTTAAAAAGTGAAAAGAAGCTTTCCGAGGAACTGCTTTGTGATATGTGATTTCCTGTCACTGAGAAACAGCTGTATTTCGTAGAACTGTTGGCTAGGCTTATTTCTGTGGAATCTGAGAAATGTTACTTCGGATCTCTTTGAAGACTATAGGTCCAAAGGAAATATCCGCCACTAAAAGTGTGAAAGAAGCTTTCTGAGAAACTTCTTTGAGTTCTGTGAATTGATCTCACAGAGCTACAGTTTCCCCTCAAGAGGCCTTTCGCTAAGACTGTTCTCGTGGAATTTGCAAAGTGATATTTGGAAAACAATAGAGGGCTATGGTGAAAAAGGAAATATCCTAAGATAAAAACTGAAAAGAAGCTTTTTGAGAAACTGTTTTGCGTACCGTTAATTCATCTCACAGAGTTATAGCTTTCCCCTCAAGAAGCCGTTCATTAAGACTGTTGTTGTGAAATTTGCAAAATGATATTTGGAAGCTCATAGAGGGCTATGGTGAAAATGGAAATATCTTCAGTTAAAAACTGGAGAGAAGCTTTCTGAGAAACTGCTTTGTGTTCTGTTAATTCATACACAGAGTTACACCTTTCCTATCACGAATCCTTTCGCTAAGACTGTTCTTGTGGAGTTTACAAAGTGATATTTGGAAGCCCATAGAGGGGTACGGTTAAAAAGGAAATTTCCTCACATAAAAACTGGAAAGAAGCTTTCTGAGAAACTGCTTTGTGTTTTGTTAATTCATCTCACAGTATTACAGCTCTACCCTCAAGAAGCCCTTCACTAAGACTGTTCTTCTGGAATTTCCAAAGAGATATTTGGAAGCCCATAGAGCGCTATGGTGAAAAAGGAAATATCTTCAGTTAAAAACTGGAGAGAAGCTTTCTGAGAAACTTCTTTGTGTTCTGTTAATTCATGCACAGAGTTACAGCTTTCCTATCAAGAATCCTTTCGCTAAGACTGTTCTTGTGGAGTTTACAAAGTGATATTTGGAAGCCCATAGAGGGGTACGTTTAAAAAGGAAATTTCCTCACATAAAAACTGGAAAGAAGTTTTCTGAGAAACTGCTTTGTGTTCTGTTAATTCATCTCACAGAGTTACAGCTTACCCCTCAAGAAGCATTTCGCTAAGACTGTTCTTGTGGAATTTGCAATGTGATATTTGGAAGCCCATGGAGGGATATGGTGAAAAAGGAAATATCTTCAATTAAAAACTGGAAAGAAGCTTTCTGAGAAACTGCTTTGTTTTCTGTTAATTCATCTCACAGAGTTTCAGCTTTCCCCTCCAGAAGTCTTTCGCTAAGACGGTTCTCGTGGAATTTGCAAAGTGATATTTGGAAGCCGTGAGAGGGCTATGGTGTAAAAGGAAATGTCCTCGGATCAAAAATGGAAAGAAGCTTTCCAACAAACTGTTTTGTGTTCTGTTAATTTATCTGACAGAGTTTCAGCTTTCCCCTCAAGAAGCCGTTCGCTAAGACTGTTCTTGTGGAATTTGCAAAGTGATATTTGAAAGCCCGTCGAGGGCTATGGTGAAAAAGGAAATACCTTCAGTTAAAAACTGGAAAGAAACTTTCTGAGAAACTGCTTTGTATTCTGTTAATTCACCTCACAGAGTTTCAGCTTTCCCCTCTAGAAGCCTTTCGCTAAGACTGTTCTTGTGGAATTTGCAAAGTGATATTTGTAAGCCCATAGAAGTCGATGGTGAAAACGTAAATATCCTAAGATAAAAACTGAAAAGAACCATTCTGAGAAACTGCTTTGTGTTTTGTTAATTCATCTCACAGAGTTACAGGTTTCCCTTCAAGAAGCCTTTCGCTAAGACAGTTCTTGTGGAATATGCAAAGTGATATTTGGAAGCTCATAGTGACCTATAGTGAAAAAGGATATATCTTCAGTTAAAAACTGAAAAGAAGCTTTCTGAGAAACTGCTTTGTGATATATGACTTCCACTCACTGAGTTACAGCTGTATTTCGTAGAGCTGTTTGGCAGTCTTATTTCTGTGGAATCTGAGAACTGTTATTTCGGATCCCTTTGAAGACTGAAGGGCCAAAGGAAATATCCGTCGTTAAAGTTAGAAAGAAGCTTTCTGAGAAACTTCTTTGTGATTTGCGAATTCATTTCACAGAGTTACAGCTTTCCCCTCAAGAAGCCTTTCGCTAAGATTATTCTTGCACAATTTGAAAAATGATATTTGGAAGCCAATAGACGGCTATGGTGAAAACGAAATATCCTCCGATAAAAACTGGAAAGAAGCTTTCTGAGAAATTGCTTTGTGTTCTTTTAATTCATCTCACAGACTTACAGCTTTCCCCTCAGGAAGTCTTTCGCTAAGACTGTTCTTGTGGAATTTGAAATGTGATATTTGGTAGCCCATAGAGCGCTATGGAGAAAAGGAAATATCTTCAGATAAAAACTGTAAAGAACATTCCTGAGAAACTGCTTTGTGTTCTGTTAATTCACCTAACAGAGTTACAGCTTTCCCCTCTAGAAGCCTTTCGCTAAGACTGTTCTTGCTGTATTTTCAAAGTGATATTTGGAAGCCCATAGAGGGCTACGGTGAAAAAGGATATAGCTTCAGTTAAAAACTGAAAGAGGCTTTCTGAGAAACGGTTTAGTATTATGTGACTTCCACTCACTGAGTTACAGCTCTATTTCCTAGAGCTGTTTGATAGCCTTATTTCTATGGAATCGGAGAACTGTTATTTTGGATCCCTTTGAAGACTATAGGGCCAAAGGAAATATCTGCCGCTAAAAGTGAGAAAGAAGCTTTCTGAGAAACTTCTCTGAGATCTGTTAATTCATCTCACAGAGTTACAGCATTCCACTCAAGAAGCCTTTCGCTAGGACTGTTCTTTTTGAATTTGCAAAGTGATATTTCGAAGCCCATAGACGGCTGTGGTGAAAAGGGAAATACCTTCAGTTAAAAAATGGAAAGAAGCTTTCTAAGAAACTGCTTGGTGTTCTGTTAATTCATCTCAAAGAGTTACAGCTTTACCCTCAAAAAGACTTTTGCTAAGACTCTTCTTGTGTAATACTCATAGTGATATTTGTAAGCCCTTATAGGGCTATGGTGAAAAAGGAAATATCCTAAGATAAAAGCTGAAAAGAAGCTTTCTGAGAAACTGCTTTGTGTTCTGTTAATTCACCTCACAGAGTTACAGCTTTCCCCTTAAGAAGCCTTTCGCTAAGACTGTTCTTGTGGAATTTGCAGAGTGGTATTTGTAAGCCCATAGAGGGCTATGGTGAAAAAGGAAATATCCTAAGATAAAAACTGAAAAGAACATTTCTGAGAAACTGCTTTGTGATACGTGACTTCCACTCACTGAGTGAGAGCTATATGTCATAGAGCTGTTTGCTAACCTTATTTCTGTGGAATCTGAGAAGGGATAATTCGGTTCCCTTTGAAGACTATAGGGCCAAAGGAAATATCCGCCATAAAAGTGAGAAAGAAGCTTTCTGAGAAACAGCTTTCTGATCTGTAAATTCATCCCACAGAGTTACAGCTTTCCCCTGAGGAAGCCTTTCGCTATGACTGTTCTTGTGGAATTTGCAAAGTGACATTTCGAAGGCCATAGAGAGCTATGGTGAAAAGGAAATATCTTCGGTTTAAAACGGGAAAGAAGCTTTCTGAGACACTGCGTTGTGTTCTGTTAATTCATCCCACAAAGTTACAGCTTTCCCCTCACGAAGCCTTTCCCTAAGACTGTTCTTGTCGAATTTGGGAAGTGATATTTAGAAGCCTACAGAGGTCTACAGTGAAAAAGGAAATAACCTAAGATAAAAACTGAAAATAAGCTTTCTGAAAAACTGCTTTGTGTTCTCTTAATTCATCTCACAGAGTTACAGCTTTCCTCTCAAGAATCCTTTCGCTAAGACTGTTCTTGTGCAATTTAGAACGTGATATTTAGAAGCCCATAGAGGGCTATGGAGAAAAAGGAAATGTCCTTAGATAAAAACTGGAAAGAAGCTTTCTGAGAAACTGCTTTGTGTTCTGTTAATTCATCTCACAGAGTTACAGCTTTCCCCTCGAGAAGCCTTTCGCTATGACTGTTCTTGTGTGATTCGCAAAGTAATATTTGGAAGCCCATATAGGGTTATGGTGAAAAAAGGAATATCTTCAGTTAGAAACTGTATAGAAGCTTTCTGAGAAACTGCTTTGTTTTCTGTTAATTCATCTCACAGAGTTACAGCTTTCCCCTCAAGAAGTCTTTCGTTAAGACTGTTCTTGTGGAATTTGCAAAGTGAAATTTGGAAGCCCATAGAGGGCTATGGTGAAAAAGGAAATGTCCTCAGATGAAAACTAGAAAGAAGCTTCTTGAGAAACTACTTTGTGTTCCGTTAATTCATCTCACACAGTTACAGCTTTGCCCTCCAGAAACCGTTCATTAAGACCGTTCTTGTGGAATTTTCAAAGTGCTATTTGGAAACCCATAGGGGGCTATGGTGAAAAAGGAAATATCTTCAGTTATAAACTGGAAAGAAGTTTTCTGAGAAACTGCTTTGTGTTCTGTTAATTCATCTGACAGTGTTACACCTTTCCCCTCAAGAAGCATTCCGCTAAGACTGTTCTTGTGGAATTTGCAAAGTGACATTTGGAAGCCCATAGAGGGCTGTGGTGAAAAAGAAATTTCCTCAGATAAGAACTGAAAAGAAGCTTTCTGAGAAACGACTTTGTGTTCTGTTAATTCATCTTATAGAATTACAGCTTTCCCCTCAAGAAGTCGTTCAGTAAGACTGTTCTTGTGGAATTTGCAAAGTGATATTTGGAAGCCCATAGAGGACCATGGTGTAAAGGAAATATCTTCAGATAAAAACTGGAAAGTAGCTTTCTGAGAAATTGCTTTGTGTTCTGTTAATTCATCTCACAGAATTACGGCTTTCCCCTCAAGAAAACTTTCGCTAAAGCTGTTTTTGTGGAATTTGGAAAAAGGTATATGGAAAACCATAGAGATCTATGGTTAAAAAGAAAATATCCTAAGATAAAAACTGAAAAGAAAATTTCTGAGAAACTGCTTTGTGTTCTCTGAATTCATCTCAAAGACTTACAGCTTTCCCCTCAAGAAACCGTTCACTAAGACTGTTCTCGTGGATTTTGCAAAGTGATATTTGGAAGCCCATAGAGTGCTATGGGGAAAAAGGAAATATCTTCAGTTAAAAAGTGGAAAGAACGTTTCTGAGAAACTGCTTTGTGTTCTGTTAATCCATCTCACAGAGGTACAGCATTCCCCTCAATAAGTCGTTTACTAAGACTGTTCTTGTGAAATTTGCGAAGTGATATTTGGAAGTGCTTAGAGAACTATGGTGAAAAAGGAAATATCGTAAGATAAAAACCGAAAAGAAGCTTTCTGAGAAACTGCTTTGTGTTTTGTTAATTCATCTCAGAGAGTTACAGCTTTCCGAACAGAAAGCCATTCACTAAGACTGATCTTGTGTTATTTTCAAATTGATATTTGGAAGCCCATAGAGGGCTATGGTGAAAGGGGAAATACCTTCAGTTAAAAACTGGAAAGAAGCTTTCTGAGAAACGGTTTTGTGTTCTCTTAGTTCATCTCACAGAGTTACAGCTTTCCCCTCAAGAAGCCTTTCACCAAGACTGTTCTTGTGGAATTTCCAAAGTGGTCTTTGGAAGTCCATACGTCGCTATGGTGAAAAAGGATATAGCTTCAGTTAAAAAGTGAAAAGAAGCTTTCCGAGGAACTGCTTTGTGATATGTGATTTCCTGTCACTGAGAAACAGCTGTATTTCGTAGAACTGTTGGCTAGGCTTATTTCTGTGGAATCTGAGAAATGTTACTTCGGATCTCTTTGAAGACTATAGGTCCAAAGGAAATATCCGCCACTAAAAGTGTGAAAGAAGCTTTCTGAGAAACTTCTTTGAGTTCTGTGAATTGATCTCACAGAGCTACAGTTTCCCCTCAAGAGGCCTTTCGCTAAGACTGTTCTCGTGGAATTTGCAAAGTGATATTTGGAAAACAATAGAGGGCTATGGTGAAAAAGGAAATATCCTAAGATAAAAACTGAAAAGAAGCTTTTTGAGAAACTGTTTTGCGTACCGTTAATTCATCTCACAGAGTTATAGCTTTCCCCTCAAGAAGCCGTTCATTAAGACTGTTGTTGTGAAATTTGCAAAATGATATTTGGAAGCTCATAGAGGGCTATGGTGAAAATGGAAATATCTTCAGTTAAAAACTGGAGAGAAGCTTTCTGAGAAACTGCTTTGTGTTCTGTTAATTCATACACAGAGTTACACCTTTCCTATCACGAATCCTTTCGCTAAGACTGTTCTTGTGGAGTTTACAAAGTGATATTTGGAAGCCCATAGAGGGGTACGGTTAAAAAGGAAATTTCCTCACATAAAAACTGGAAAGAAGCTTTCTGAGAAACTGCTTTGTGTTTTGTTAATTCATCTCACAGTATTACAGCTCTACCCTCAAGAAGCCCTTCACTAAGACTGTTCTTCTGGAATTTCCAAAGAGATATTTGGAAGCCCATAGAGCGCTATGGTGAAAAAGGAAATATCTTCAGTTAAAAACTGGAGAGAAGCTTTCTGAGAAACTTCTTTGTGTTCTGTTAATTCATGCACAGAGTTACAGCTTTCCTATCAAGAATCCTTTCGCTAAGACTGTTCTTGTGGAGTTTACAAAGTGATATTTGGAAGCCCATAGAGGGGTACGTTTAAAAAGGAAATTTCCTCACATAAAAACTGGAAAGAAGTTTTCTGAGAAACTGCTTTGTGTTCTGTTAATTCATCTCACAGAGTTACAGCTTACCCCTCAAGAAGCATTTCGCTAAGACTGTTCTTGTGGAATTTGCAATGTGATATTTGGAAGCCCATGGAGGGATATGGTGAAAAAGGAAATATCTTCAATTAAAAACTGGAAAGAAGCTTTCTGAGAAACTGCTTTGTTTTCTGTTAATTCATCTCACAGAGTTTCAGCTTTCCCCTCCAGAAGTCTTTCGCTAAGACGGTTCTCGTGGAATTTGCAAAGTGATATTTGGAAGCCGTGAGAGGGCTATGGTGTAAAAGGAAATGTCCTCGGATCAAAAATGGAAAGAAGCTTTCCAACAAACTGTTTTGTGTTCTGTTAATTTATCTGACAGAGTTTCAGCTTTCCCCTCAAGAAGCCGTTCGCTAAGACTGTTCTTGTGGAATTTGCAAAGTGATATTTGAAAGCCCGTCGAGGGCTATGGTGAAAAAGGAAATACCTTCAGTTAAAAACTGGAAAGAAACTTTCTGAGAAACTGCTTTGTATTCTGTTAATTCACCTCACAGAGTTTCAGCTTTCCCCTCTAGAAGCCTTTCGCTAAGACTGTTCTTGTGGAATTTGCAAAGTGATATTTGTAAGCCCATAGAAGTCGATGGTGAAAACGTAAATATCCTAAGATAAAAACTGAAAAGAACCATTCTGAGAAACTGCTTTGTGTTTTGTTAATTCATCTCACAGAGTTACAGGTTTCCCTTCAAGAAGCCTTTCGCTAAGACAGTTCTTGTGGAATATGCAAAGTGATATTTGGAAGCTCATAGTGACCTATAGTGAAAAAGGATATATCTTCAGTTAAAAACTGAAAAGAAGCTTTCTGAGAAACTGCTTTGTGATATATGACTTCCACTCACTGAGTTACAGCTGTATTTCGTAGAGCTGTTTGGCAGTCTTATTTCTGTGGAATCTGAGAACTGTTATTTCGGATCCCTTTGAAGACTGAAGGGCCAAAGGAAATATCCGTCGTTAAAGTTAGAAAGAAGCTTTCTGAGAAACTTCTTTGTGATTTGCGAATTCATTTCACAGAGTTACAGCTTTCCCCTCAAGAAGCCTTTCGCTAAGATTATTCTTGCACAATTTGAAAAATGATATTTGGAAGCCAATAGACGGCTATGGTGAAAACGAAATATCCTCCGATAAAAACTGGAAAGAAGCTTTCTGAGAAATTGCTTTGTGTTCTTTTAATTCATCTCACAGACTTACAGCTTTCCCCTCAGGAAGTCTTTCGCTAAGACTGTTCTTGTGGAATTTGAAATGTGATATTTGGTAGCCCATAGAGCGCTATGGAGAAAAGGAAATATCTTCAGATAAAAACTGTAAAGAACATTCCTGAGAAACTGCTTTGTGTTCTGTTAATTCACCTAACAGAGTTACAGCTTTCCCCTCTAGAAGCCTTTCGCTAAGACTGTTCTTGCTGTATTTTCAAAGTGATATTTGGAAGCCCATAGAGGGCTACGGTGAAAAAGGATATAGCTTCAGTTAAAAACTGAAAGAGGCTTTCTGAGAAACGGTTTAGTATTATGTGACTTCCACTCACTGAGTTACAGCTCTATTTCCTAGAGCTGTTTGATAGCCTTATTTCTATGGAATCGGAGAACTGTTATTTTGGATCCCTTTGAAGACTATAGGGCCAAAGGAAATATCTGCCGCTAAAAGTGAGAAAGAAGCTTTCTGAGAAACTTCTCTGAGATCTGTTAATTCATCTCACAGAGTTACAGCATTCCACTCAAGAAGCCTTTCGCTAGGACTGTTCTTTTTGAATTTGCAAAGTGATATTTCGAAGCCCATAGACGGCTGTGGTGAAAAGGGAAATACCTTCAGTTAAAAAATGGAAAGAAGCTTTCTAAGAAACTGCTTGGTGTTCTGTTAATTCATCTCAAAGAGTTACAGCTTTACCCTCAAAAAGACTTTTGCTAAGACTCTTCTTGTGTAATACTCATAGTGATATTTGTAAGCCCTTATAGGGCTATGGTGAAAAAGGAAATATCCTAAGATAAAAGCTGAAAAGAAGCTTTCTGAGAAACTGCTTTGTGTTCTGTTAATTCACCTCACAGAGTTACAGCTTTCCCCTTAAGAAGCCTTTCGCTAAGACTGTTCTTGTGGAATTTGCAGAGTGGTATTTGTAAGCCCATAGAGGGCTATGGTGAAAAAGGAAATATCCTAAGATAAAAACTGAAAAGAACATTTCTGAGAAACTGCTTTGTGATACGTGACTTCCACTCACTGAGTGAGAGCTATATGTCATAGAGCTGTTTGCTAACCTTATTTCTGTGGAATCTGAGAAGGGATAATTCGGTTCCCTTTGAAGACTATAGGGCCAAAGGAAATATCCGCCATAAAAGTGAGAAAGAAGCTTTCTGAGAAACAGCTTTCTGATCTGTAAATTCATCCCACAGAGTTACAGCTTTCCCCTGAGGAAGCCTTTCGCTATGACTGTTCTTGTGGAATTTGCAAAGTGACATTTCGAAGGCCATAGAGAGCTATGGTGAAAAGGAAATATCTTCGGTTTAAAACGGGAAAGAAGCTTTCTGAGACACTGCGTTGTGTTCTGTTAATTCATCCCACAAAGTTACAGCTTTCCCCTCACGAAGCCTTTCCCTAAGACTGTTCTTGTCGAATTTGGGAAGTGATATTTAGAAGCCTACAGAGGTCTACAGTGAAAAAGGAAATAACCTAAGATAAAAACTGAAAAGAAGCTTTCTGAAAAACTGCTTTGTGTTCTCTTAATTCATCTCACAGAGTTACAGCTTTCCTCTCAAGAATCCTTTCGCTAAGACTGTTCTTGTGCAATTTAGAACGTGATATTTAGAAGCCCATAGAGGGCTATGGAGAAAAAGGAAATGTCCTTAGATAAAAACTGGAAAGAAGCTTTCTGAGAAACTGCTTTGTGTTCTGTTAATTCATCTCACAGAGTTACAGCTTCCCCCTCGAGAAGCCTTTCGCTATGACTGTTCTTGTGTAATTCGCAAAGTAATATTTGGAAGCCCATATAGGGTTATGGTGAAAAAAGGAATATCTTCAGTTAGAAAGTGTATAGAAGCTTTCTGAGAAACTGCTTTGTTTTCTGTTAATTCATCTCACAGAGTTACAGCTTTCCCCTCAAGAAGTCTTTCGTTAAGACTGTTCTTGTGGAATTTGCAAAGTGAAATTTGGAAGCCCATAGAGGGCTATGGTGAAAAAGGAAATGTCCTCAGATGAAAACTAGAAAGAAGCTTCTTGAGAAACTACTTTGTGTTCCGTTAATTCATCTCACACAGTTACAGCTTTGCCCTCCAGAAACCGTTCATTAAGACCGTTCTTGTGGAATTTTCAAAGTGCTATTTGGAAACCCATAGGGGGCTATGGTGAAAAAGGAAATATCTTCAGTTATAAACTGGAAAGAAGTTTTCTGAGAAACTGCTTTGTGTTCTGTTAATTCATCTGACAGTGTTACACCTTTCCCCTCAAGAAGCATTCCGCTAAGACTGTTCTTGTGGAATTTGCAAAGTGACATTTGGAAGCCCATAGAGGGCTGTGGTGAAAAAGAAATTTCCTCAGATAAGAACTGAAAAGAAGCTTTCTGAGAAACGACTTTGTGTTCTGTTAATTCATCTTATAGAATTACAGCTTTCCCCTCAAGAAGTCGTTCAGTAAGACTGTTCTTGTGGAATTTGCAAAGTGATATTTGGAAGCCCATAGAGGACCATGGTGTAAAGGAAATATCTTCAGATAAAAACTGGAAAGTAGCTTTCTGAGAAATTGCTTTGTGTTCTGTTAATTCATCTCACAGAATTACGGCTTTCCCCTCAAGAAAACTTTCGCTAAAGCTGTTTTTGTGGAATTTGGAAAAAGGTATATGGAAAACCATAGAGATCTATGGTTAAAAAGAAAATATCCTAAGATAAAAACTGAAAAGAAAATTTCTGAGAAACTGCTTTGTGTTCTCTGAATTCATCTCAAAGACTTACAGCTTTCCCCTCAAGAAACCGTTCACTAAGACTGTTCTCGTGGATTTTGCAAAGTGATATTTGGAAGCCCATAGAGTGCTATGGGGAAAAAGGAAATATCTTCAGTTAAAAAGTGGAAAGAACGTTTCTGAGAAACTGCTTTGTGTTCTGTTAATCCATCTCACAGAGGTACAGCATTCCCCTCAAGAAGTCGTTTACTAAGACTGTTCTTGTGAAATTTGCGAAGTGATATTTGGAAGTGCTTAGAGAACTATGGTGAAAAAGGAAATATCGTAAGATAAAAACCGAAAAGAAGCTTTCTGAGAAACTGCTTTGTGTTTTGTTAATTCATCTCAGAGAGTTACAGCTTTCCGAACAGAAAGCCATTCACTAAGACTGATCTTGTGTTATTTTCAAATTGATATTTGGAAGCCCATAGAGGGCTATGGTGAAAGGGGAAATACCTTCAGTTAAAAACTGGAAAGAAGCTTTCTGAGAAACGGTTTTGTGTTCTCTTAGTTCATCTCACAGAGTTACAGCTTTCCCCTCAAGAAGCCTTTCACCAAGACTGTTCTTGTGGAATTTCCAAAGTGGTCTTTGGAAGTCCATACGTCGCTATGGTGAAAAAGGATATAGCTTCATTTAAAAAGTGAAAAGAAGCTTTCCGAGGAACTGCTTTGTGATATGTGATTTCCTGTCACTGAGAAACAGCTGTATTTCGTAGAACTGTTGGCTAGGCTTATTTCTGTGGAATCTGAGAAATGTTACTTCGGATCTCTTTGAAGACTATAGGTCCAAAGGAAATATCCGCCACTAAAAGTGTGAAAGAAGCTTTCTGAGAAACTTCTTTGAGTTCTGTGAATTGATCTCACAGAGCTACAGTTTCCCCTCAAGAGGCCTTTCGCTAAGACTGTTCTCGTGGAATTTGCAAAGTGATATTTGGAAAACAATAGAGGGCTATGGTGAAAAAGGAAATATCCTAAGATAAAAACTGAAAAGAAGCTTTTTGAGAAACTGTTTTGCGTACCGTTAATTCATCTCACAGAGTTATAGCTTTCCCCTCAAGAAGCCGTTCATTAAGACTGTTGTTGTGAAATTTGCAAAATGATATTTGGAAGCTCATAGAGGGCTATGGTGAAAATGGAAATATCTTCAGTTAAAAACTGGAGAGAAGCTTTCTGAGAAACTGCTTTGTGTTCTGTTAATTCATACACAGAGTTACACCTTTCCTATCACGAATCCTTTCGCTAAGACTGTTCTTGTGGAGTTTACAAAGTGATATTTGGAAGCCCATAGAGGGGTACGGTTAAAAAGGAAATTTCCTCACATAAAAACTGGAAAGAAGCTTTCTGAGAAACTGCTTTGTGTTTTGTTAATTCATCTCACAGTATTACAGCTCTACCCTCAAGAAGCCCTTCACTAAGACTGTTCTTCTGGAATTTCCAAAGAGATATTTGGAAGCCCATAGAGCGCTATGGTGAAAAAGGAAATATCTTCAGTTAAAAACTGGAGAGAAGCTTTCTGAGAAACTTCTTTGTGTTCTGTTAATTCATGCACAGAGTTACAGCTTTCCTATCAAGAATCCTTTCGCTAAGACTGTTCTTGTGGAGTTTACAAAGTGATATTTGGAAGCCCATAGAGGGGTACGTTTAAAAAGGAAATTTCCTCACATAAAAACTGGAAAGAAGTTTTCTGAGAAACTGCTTTGTGTTCTGTTAATTCATCTCACAGAGTTACAGCTTACCCCTCAAGAAGCATTTCGCTAAGACTGTTCTTGTGGAATTTGCAATGTGATATTTGGAAGCCCATGGAGGGATATGGTGAAAAAGGAAATATCTTCAATTAAAAACTGGAAAGAAGCTTTCTGAGAAACTGCTTTGTTTTCTGTTAATTCATCTCACAGAGTTTCAGCTTTCCCCTCCAGAAGTCTTTCGCTAAGACGGTTCTCGTGGAATTTGCAAAGTGATATTTGGAAGCCGTGAGAGGGCTATGGTGTAAAAGGAAATGTCCTCGGATCAAAAATGGAAAGAAGCTTTCCAACAAACTGTTTTGTGTTCTGTTAATTTATCTGACAGAGTTTCAGCTTTCCCCTCAAGAAGCCGTTCGCTAAGACTGTTCTTGTGGAATTTGCAAAGTGATATTTGAAAGCCCGTCGAGGGCTATGGTGAAAAAGGAAATACCTTCAGTTAAAAACTGGAAAGAAACTTTCTGAGAAACTGCTTTGTATTCTGTTAATTCACCTCACAGAGTTTCAGCTTTCCCCTCTAGAAGCCTTTCGCTAAGACTGTTCTTGTGGAATTTGCAAAGTGATATTTGTAAGCCCATAGAAGTCGATGGTGAAAACGTAAATATCCTAAGATAAAAACTGAAAAGAACCATTCTGAGAAACTGCTTTGTGTTTTGTTAATTCATCTCACAGAGTTACAGGTTTCCCTTCAAGAAGCCTTTCGCTAAGACAGTTCTTGTGGAATATGCAAAGTGATATTTGGAAGCTCATAGTGACCTATAGTGAAAAAGGATATATCTTCAGTTAAAAACTGAAAAGAAGCTTTCTGAGAAACTGCTTTGTGATATATGACTTCCACTCACTGAGTTACAGCTGTATTTCGTAGAGCTGTTTGGCAGTCTTATTTCTGTGGAATCTGAGAACTGTTATTTCGGATCCCTTTGAAGACTGAAGGGCCAAAGGAAATATCCGTCGTTAAAGTTAGAAAGAAGCTTTCTGAGAAACTTCTTTGTGATTTGCGAATTCATTTCACAGAGTTACAGCTTTCCCCTCAAGAAGCCTTTCGCTAAGATTATTCTTGCACAATTTGAAAAATGATATTTGGAAGCCAATAGACGGCTATGGTGAAAACGAAATATCCTCCGATAAAAACTGGAAAGAAGCTTTCTGAGAAATTGCTTTGTGTTCTTTTAATTCATCTCACAGACTTACAGCTTTCCCCTCAGGAAGTCTTTCGCTAAGACTGTTCTTGTGGAATTTGAAATGTGATATTTGGTAGCCCATAGAGCGCTATGGAGAAAAGGAAATATCTTCAGATAAAAACTGTAAAGAACATTCCTGAGAAACTGCTTTGTGTTCTGTTAATTCACCTAACAGAGTTACAGCTTTCCCCTCTAGAAGCCTTTCGCTAAGACTGTTCTTGCTGTATTTTCAAAGTGATATTTGGAAGCCCATAGAGGGCTACGGTGAAAAAGGATATAGCTTCAGTTAAAAACTGAAAGAGGCTTTCTGAGAAACGGTTTAGTATTATGTGACTTCCACTCACTGAGTTACAGCTCTATTTCCTAGAGCTGTTTGATAGCCTTATTTCTATGGAATCGGAGAACTGTTATTTTGGATCCCTTTGAAGACTATAGGGCCAAAGGAAATATCTGCCGCTAAAAGTGAGAAAGAAGCTTTCTGAGAAACTTCTCTGAGATCTGTTAATTCATCTCACAGAGTTACAGCATTCCACTCAAGAAGCCTTTCGCTAGGACTGTTCTTTTTGAATTTGCAAAGTGATATTTCGAAGCCCATAGACGGCTGTGGTGAAAAGGGAAATACCTTCAGTTAAAAAATGGAAAGAAGCTTTCTAAGAAACTGCTTGGTGTTCTGTTAATTCATCTCAAAGAGTTACAGCTTTACCCTCAAAAAGACTTTTGCTAAGACTCTTCTTGTGTAATACTCATAGTGATATTTGTAAGCCCTTATAGGGCTATGGTGAAAAAGGAAATATCCTAAGATAAAAGCTGAAAAGAAGCTTTCTGAGAAACTGCTTTGTGTTCTGTTAATTCACCTCACAGAGTTACAGCTTTCCCCTTAAGAAGCCTTTCGCTAAGACTGTTCTTGTGGAATTTGCAGAGTGGTATTTGTAAGCCCATAGAGGGCTATGGTGAAAAAGGAAATATCCTAAGATAAAAACTGAAAAGAACATTTCTGAGAAACTGCTTTGTGATACGTGACTTCCACTCACTGAGTGAGAGCTATATGTCATAGAGCTGTTTGCTAACCTTATTTCTGTGGAATCTGAGAAGGGATAATTCGGTTCCCTTTGAAGACTATAGGGCCAAAGGAAATATCCGCCATAAAAGTGAGAAAGAAGCTTTCTGAGAAACAGCTTTCTGATCTGTAAATTCATCCCACAGAGTTACAGCTTTCCCCTGAGGAAGCCTTTCGCTATGACTGTTCTTGTGGAATTTGCAAAGTGACATTTCGAAGGCCATAGAGAGCTATGGTGAAAAGGAAATATCTTCGGTTTAAAACGGGAAAGAAGCTTTCTGAGACACTGCGTTGTGTTCTGTTAATTCATCCCACAAAGTTACAGCTTTCCCCTCACGAAGCCTTTCCCTAAGACTGTTCTTGTCGAATTTGGGAAGTGATATTTAGAAGCCTACAGAGGTCTACAGTGAAAAAGGAAATAACCTAAGATAAAAACTGAAAAGAAGCTTTCTGAAAAACTGCTTTGTGTTCTCTTAATTCATCTCACAGAGTTACAGCTTTCCTCTCAAGAATCCTTTCGCTAAGACTGTTCTTGTGCAATTTAGAACGTGATATTTAGAAGCCCATAGAGGGCTATGGAGAAAAAGGAAATGTCCTTAGATAAAAACTGGAAAGAAGCTTTCTGAGAAACTGCTTTGTGTTCTGTTAATTCATCTCACAGAGTTACAGCTTCCCCCTCGAGAAGCCTTTCGCTATGACTGTTCTTGTGTAATTCGCAAAGTAATATTTGGAAGCCCATATAGGGTTATGGTGAAAAAAGGAATATCTTCAGTTAGAAAGTGTATAGAAGCTTTCTGAGAAACTGCTTTGTTTTCTGTTAATTCATCTCACAGAGTTACAGCTTTCCCCTCAAGAAGTCTTTCGTTAAGACTGTTCTTGTGGAATTTGCAAAGTGAAATTTGGAAGCCCATAGAGGGCTATGGTGAAAAAGGAAATGTCCTCAGATGAAAACTAGAAAGAAGCTTCTTGAGAAACTACTTTGTGTTCCGTTAATTCATCTCACACAGTTACAGCTTTGCCCTCCAGAAACCGTTCATTAAGACCGTTCTTGTGGAATTTTCAAAGTGCTATTTGGAAACCCATAGGGGGCTATGGTGAAAAAGGAAATATCTTCAGTTATAAACTGGAAAGAAGTTTTCTGAGAAACTGCTTTGTGTTCTGTTAATTCATCTGACAGTGTTACACCTTTCCCCTCAAGAAGCATTCCGCTAAGACTGTTCTTGTGCAATTTGCAAAGTGACATTTGGAAGCCCATAGAGGGCTGTGGTGAAAAAGAAATTTCCTCAGATAAGAACTGAAAAGAAGCTTTCTGAGAAACGACTTTGTGTTCTGTTAATTCATCTTATAGAATTACAGCTTTCCCCTCAAGAAGTCGTTCAGTAAGACTGTTCTTGTGGAATTTGCAAAGTGATATTTGGAAGCCCATAGAGGACCATGGTGTAAAGGAAATATCTTCAGATAAAAACTGGAAAGTAGCTTTCTGAGAAATTGCTTTGTGTTCTGTTAATTCATCTCACAGAATTACGGCTTTCCCCTCAAGAAAACTTTCGCTAAAGCTGTTTTTGTGGAATTTGGAAAAAGGTATATGGAAAACCATAGAGATCTATGGTTAAAAAGAAAATATCCTAAGATAAAAACTGAAAAGAAAATTTCTGAGAAACTGCTTTGTGTTCTCTGAATTCATCTCAAAGACTTACAGCTTTCCCCTCAAGAAACCGTTCACTAAGACTGTTCTCGTGGATTTTGCAAAGTGATATTTGGAAGCCCATAGAGTGCTATGGGGAGAAAGGAAATATCTTCAGTTAAAAAGTGGAAAGAACGTTTCTGAGAAACTGCTTTGTGTTCTGTTAATCCATCTCACAGAGGTACAGCATTCCCCTCAAGAAGTCGTTTACTAAGACTGTTCTTGTGAAATTTGCGAAGTGATATTTGGAAGTGCTTAGAGAACTATGGTGAAAAAGGAAATATCGTAAGATAAAAACCGAAAAGAAACTTTCTGAGAAACTGCTTTGTGTTTTGTTAATTCATCTCAGAGAGTTACAGCTTTCCGAACAGAAAGCCATTCACTAAGACTGATCTTGTGTTATTTTCAAATTGATATTTGGAAGCCCATAGAGGGCTATGGTGAAAGGGGAAATATCTTCAGTTAAAAACTGGAAAGAAGCTTTCTGAGAAACGGTTTTGTGTTCTCTTAGTTCATCTCACAGAGTTACAGCTTTCCCCTCAAGAAGCCTTTCACCAAGACTGTTCTTGTGGAATTTCCAAAGTGGTCTTTGGAAGTCCATACGTCGCTATGGTGAAAAAGGATATAGCTTCAGTTAAAAAGTGAAAAGAAGCTTTCCGAGGAACTGCTTTGTGATATGTGATTTCCTGTCACTGAGAAACAGCTGTATTTCGTAGAACTGTTGGCTAGGCTTATTTCTGTGGAATCTGAGAAATGTTACTTCGGATCTCTTTGAAGACTATAGGTCCAAAGGAAATATCCGCCACTAAAAGTGTGAAAGAAGCTTTCTGAGAAACTTCTTTGAGTTCTGTGAATTGATCTCACAGAGCTACAGTTTCCCCTCAAGAGGCCTTTCGCTAAGACTGTTCTCGTGGAATTTGCAAAGTGATATTTGGAAAACAATAGAGGGCTATGGTGAAAAAGGAAATATCCTAAGATAAAAACTGAAAAGAAGCTTTTTGAGAAACTGTTTTGCGTACCGTTAATTCATCTCACAGAGTTATAGCTTTCCCCTCAAGAAGCCGTTCATTAAGACTGTTGTTGTGAAATTTGCAAAATGATATTTGGAAGCTCATAGAGGGCTATGGTGAAAATGGAAATATCTTCAGTTAAAAACTGGAGAGAAGCTTTCTGAGAAACTGCTTTGTGTTCTGTTAATTCATACACAGAGTTACACCTTTCCTATCACGAATCCTTTTGCTAAGACTGTTCTTGTGGAGTTTACAAAGTGATATTTGGAAGCCCATAGAGGGGTACGGTTAAAAAGGAAATTTCCTCACATAAAAACTGGAAAGAAGCTTTCTGAGAAACTGCTTTGTGTTTTGTTAATTCATCTCACAGTATTACAGCTCTACCCTCAAGAAGCCCTTCACTAAGACTGTTCTTCTGGAATTTCCAAAGAGATATTTGGAAGCCCATAGAGCGCTATGGTGAAAAAGGAAATATCTTCAGTTAAAAACTGGAGAGAAGCTTTCTGAGAAACTTCTTTGTGTTCTGTTAATTCATGCACAGAGTTACAGCTTTCCTATCAAGAATCCTTTCGCTAAGACTGTTCTTGTGGAGTTTACGAAGTGATATTTGGAAGCCCATAGAGGGGTACGTTTAAAAAGGAAATTTCCTCACATAAAAACTGGAAAGAAGTTTTCTGAGAAACTGCTTTGTGTTCTGTTAATTCATCTCACAGAGTTACAGCTTACCCCTCAAGAAGCATTTCGCTAAGACTGTTCTTGTGGAATTTGCAATGTGATATTTGGAAGCCCATGGAGGGATATGGTGAAAAAGGAAATATCTTCAATTAAAAACTGGAAAGAAGCTTTCTGAGAAACTGCTTTGTTTTCTGTTAATTCATCTCACAGAGTTTCAGCTTTCCCCTCCAGAAGTCTTTCGCTAAGACGGTTCTCGTGGAATTTGCAAAGTGATATTTGGAAGCCGTGAGAGGGCTATGGTGTAAAAGGAAATGTCCTCGGATCAAAAATGGAAAGAAGCTTTCCAACAAACTGTTTTGTGTTCTGTTAATTTATCTGACAGAGTTTCAGCTTTCCCCTCAAGAAGCCGTTCGCTAAGACTGTTCTTGTGGAATTTGCAAAGTGATATTTGAAAGCCCGTCGAGGGCTATGGTGAAAAAGGAAATACCTTCAGTTAAAAACTGGAAAGAAACTTTCTGAGAAACTGCTTTGTATTCTGTTAATTCACCTCACAGAGTTTCAGCTTTCCCCTCTAGAAGCCTTTCGCTAAGACTGTTCTTGTGGAATTTGCAAAGTGATATTTGTAAGCCCATAGAAGTCGATGGTGAAAACGTAAATATCCTAAGATAAAAACTGAAAAGAACCATTCTGAGAAACTGCTTTGTGTTTTGTTAATTCATCTCACAGAGTTACAGGTTTCCCTTCAAGAAGCCTTTCGCTAAGACAGTTCTTGTGGAATATGCAAAGTGATATTTGGAAGCTCATAGTGACCTATAGTGAAAAAGGATATATCTTCAGTTAAAAACTGAAAAGAAGCTTTCTGAGAAACTGCTTTGTGATATATGACTTCCACTCACTGAGTTACAGCTGTATTTCGTAGAGCTGTTTGGCAGTCTTATTTCTGTGGAATCTGAGAACTGTTATTTCGGATCCCTTTGAAGACTGAAGGGCCAAAGGAAATATCCGTCGTTAAAGTTAGAAAGAAGCTTTCTGAGAAACTTCTTTGTGATTTGCGAATTCATTTCACAGAGTTACAGCTTTCCCCTCAAGAAGCCTTTCGCTAAGATTATTCTTGCACAATTTGAAAAATGATATTTGGAAGCCAATAGACGGCTATGGTGAAAACGAAATATCCTCCGATAAAAACTGGAAAGAAGCTTTCTGAGAAATTGCTTTGTGTTCTTTTAATTCATCTCACAGACTTACAGCTTTCCCCTCAGGAAGTCTTTCGCTAAGACTGTTCTTGTGGAATTTGAAATGTGATATTTGGTAGCCCATAGAGCGCTATGGAGAAAAGGAAATATCTTCAGATAAAAACTGTAAAGAACATTCCTGAGAAACTGCTTTGTGTTCTGTTAATTCACCTAACAGAGTTACAGCTTTCCCCTCTAGAAGCCTTTCGCTAAGACTGTTCTTGCTGTATTTTCAAAGTGATATTTTGAAGCCCATAGAGGGCTACGGTGAAAAAGGATATAGCTTCAGTTAAAAACTGAAAGAGGCTTTCTGAGAAACGGTTTAGTATTATGTGACTTCCACTCACTGAGTTACAGCTCTATTTCCTAGAGCTGTTTGATAGCCTTATTTCTATGGAATCAGAGAACTGTTATTTTGGATCCCTTTGAAGACTATAGGGCCAAAGGAAATATCTGCCGCTAAAAGTGAGAAAGAAGCTTTCTGAGAAACTTCTCTGAGATCTGTTAATTCATCTCACAGAGTTACAGCATTCCACTCAAGAAGCCTTTCGCTAGGACTGTTCTTTTTGAATTTGCAAAGTGATATTTCGAAGCCCATAGACGGCTGTGGTGAAAAGGGAAATACCTTCAGTTAAAAAATGGAAAGAAGCTTTCTAAGAAACTGCTTGGTGTTCTGTTAATTCATCTCAAAGAGTTACAGCTTTACCCTCAAAAAGACTTTTGCTAAGACTCTTCTTGTGTAATACTCATAGTGATATTTGTAAGCCCTTATAGGGCTATGGTGAAAAAGGAAATATCCTAAGATAAAAGCTGAAAAGAAGCTTTCTGAGAAACTGCTTTGTGTTCTGTTAATTCACCTCACAGAGTTACAGCTTTCCCCTTAAGAAGCCTTTCGCTAAGACTGTTCTTGTGGAATTTGCAGAGTGGTATTTGTAAGCCCATAGAGGGCTATGGTGAAAAAGGAAATATCCTAAGATAAAAACTGAAAAGAACATTTCTGAGAAACTGCTTTGTGATACGTGACTTCCACTCACTGAGTGAGAGCTATATGTCATAGAGCTGTTTGCTAACCTTATTTCTGTGGAATCTGAGAAGGGATAATTCGGTTCCCTTTGAAGACTATAGGGCCAAAGGAAATATCCGCCATAAAAGTGAGAAAGAAGCTTTCTGAGAAACAGCTTTCTGATCTGTAAATTCATCCCACAGAGTTACAGCTTTCCCCTGAGGAAGCCTTTCGCTATGACTGTTCTTGTGGAATTTGCAAAGTGACATTTCGAAGGCCATAGAGAGCTATGGTGAAAAGGAAATATCTTCGGTTTAAAACGGGAAAGAAGCTTTCTGAGACACTGCGTTGTGTTCTGTTAATTCATCCCACAAAGTTACAGCTTTCCCCTCACGAAGCCTTTCCCTAAGACTGTTCTTGTCGAATTTGGGAAGTGATATTTAGAAGCCTACAGAGGTCTACAGTGAAAAAGGAAATAACCTAAGATAAAAACTGAAAATAAGCTTTCTGAAAAACTGCTTTGTGTTCTCTTAATTCATCTCACAGAGTTACAGCTTTCCTCTCAAGAATCCTTTCGCTAAGACTGTTCTTGTGCAATTTAGAACGTGATATTTAGAAGCCCATAGAGGGCTATGGAGAAAAAGGAAATGTCCTTAGATAAAAACTGGAAAGAAGCTTTCTGAGAAACTGCTTTGTGTTCTGTTAATTCATCTCACAGAGTTACAGCTTTCCCCTCGAGAAGCCTTTCGCTATGACTGTTCTTGTGTAATTCGCAAAGTAATATTTGGAAGCCCATATAGGGTTATGGTGAAAAAAGGAATATCTTCAGTTAGAAAGTGTATAGAAGCTTTCTGAGAAACTGCTTTGTTTTCTGTTAATTCATCTCACAGAGTTACAGCTTTCCCCTCAAGAAGTCTTTCGTTAAGACTGTTCTTGTGGAATTTGCAAAGTGAAATTTGGAAGCCCATAGAGGGCTATGGTGAAAAAGGAAATGTCCTCAGATGAAAACTAGAAAGAAGCTTCTTGAGAAACTACTTTGTGTTCCGTTAATTCATCTCACACAGTTACAGCTTTGCCCTCCAGAAACCGTTCATTAAGACCGTTCTTGTGGAATTTTCAAAGTGCTATTTGGAAACCCATAGGGGGCTATGGTGAAAAAGGAAATATCTTCAGTTATAAACTGGAAAGAAGTTTTCTGAGAAACTGCTTTGTGTTCTGTTAATTCATCTGACAGTGTTACACCTTTCCCCTCAAGAAGCATTCCGCTAAGACTGTTCTTGTGGAATTTGCAAAGTGACATTTGGAAGCCCATAGAGGGCTGTGGTGAAAAAGAAATTTCCTCAGATAAGAACTGAAAAGAAGCTTTCTGAGAAACGACTTTGTGTTCTGTTAATTCATCTTATAGAATTACAGCTTTCCCCTCAAGAAGTCGTTCAGTAAGACTGTTCTTGTGGAATTTGCAAAGTGATATTTGGAAGCCCATAGAGGACCATGGTGTAAAGGAAATATCTTCAGATAAAAACTGGAAAGTAGCTTTCTGAGAAATTGCTTTGTGTTCTGTTAATTCATCTCACAGAATTACGGCTTTCCCCTCAAGAAAACTTTCGCTAAAGCTGTTTTTGTGGAATTTGGAAAAAGGTATATGGAAAACCATAGAGATCTATGGTTAAAAAGAAAATATCCTAAGATAAAAACTGAAAAGAAAATTTCTGAGAAACTGCTTTGTGTTCTCTGAATTCATCTCAAAGACTTACAGCTTTCCCCTCAAGAAACCGTTCACTAAGACTGTTCTCGTGGATTTTGCAAAGTGATATTTGGAAGCCCATAGAGTGCTATGGGGAGAAAGGAAATATCTTCAGTTAAAAAGTGGAAAGAACGTTTCTGAGAAACTGCTTTGTGTTCTGTTAATCCATCTCACAGAGGTACAGCATTCCCCTCAAGAAGTCGTTTACTAAGACTGTTCTTGTGAAATTTGCGAAGTGATATTTGGAAGTGCTTAGAGAACTATGGTGAAAAAGGAAATATCGTAAGATAAAAACCGAAAAGAAGCTTTCTGAGAAACTGCTTTGTGTTTTGTTAATTCATCTCAGAGAGTTACAGCTTTCCGAACAGAAAGCCATTCACTAAGACTGATCTTGTGTTATTTTCAAATTGATATTTGGAAGCCCATAGAGGGCTATAGTGAAAGGGGAAATATCTTCAGTTAAAAACTGGAAAGAAGCTTTCTGAGAAACGGTTTTGTGTTCTCTTAGTTCATCTCACAGAGTTACAGCTTTCCCCTCAAGAAGCCTTTCACCAAGACTGTTCTTGTGGAATTTCCAAAGTGGTCTTTGGAAGTCCATACGTCGCTATGGTGAAAAAGGATATAGCTTCAGTTAAAAAGTGAAAAGAAGCTTTCCGAGGAACTGCTTTGTGATATGTGATTTCCTGTCACTGAGAAACAGCTGTATTTCGTAGAACTGTTGGCTAGGCTTATTTCTGTGGAATCTGAGAAATGTTACTTCGGATCTCTTTGAAGACTATAGGTCCAAAGGAAATATCCGCCACTAAAAGTGTGAAAGAAGCTTTCTGAGAAACTTCTTTGAGTTCTGTGAATTGATCTCACAGAGCTACAGTTTCCCCTCAAGAGGCCTTTCGCTAAGACTGTTCTCGTGGAATTTGCAAAGTGATATTTGGAAAACAATAGAGGGCTATGGTGAAAAAGGAAATATCCTAAGATAAAAACTGAAAAGAAGCTTTTTGAGAAACTGTTTTGCGTACCGTTAATTCATCTCACAGAGTTATAGCTTTCCCCTCAAGAAGCCGTTCATTAAGACTGTTGTTGTGAAATTTGCAAAATGATATTTGGAAGCTCATAGAGGGCTATGGTGAAAATGGAAATATCTTCAGTTAAAAACTGGAGAGAAGCTTTCTGAGAAACTGCTTTGTGTTCTGTTAATTCATACACAGAGTTACACCTTTCCTATCACGAATCCTTTCGCTAAGACTGTTCTTGTGGAGTTTACAAAGTGATATTTGGAAGCCCATAGAGGGGTACGGTTAAAAAGGAAATTTCCTCACATAAAAACTGGAAAGAAGCTTTCTGAGAAACTGCTTTGTGTTTTGTTAATTCATCTCACAGTATTACAGCTCTACCCTCAAGAAGCCCTTCACTAAGACTGTTCTTCTGGAATTTCCAAAGAGATATTTGGAAGCCCATAGAGCGCTATGGTGAAAAAGGAAATATCTTCAGTTAAAAACTGGAGAGAAGCTTTCTGAGAAACTTCTTTGTGTTCTGTTAATTCATGCACAGAGTTACAGCTTTCCTATCAAGAATCCTTTCGCTAAGACTGTTCTTGTGGAGTTTACAAAGTGATATTTGGAAGCCCATAGAGGGGTACGTTTAAAAAGGAAATTTCCTCACATAAAAACTGGAAAGAAGTTTTCTGAGAAACTGCTTTGTGTTCTGTTAATTCATCTCACAGAGTTACAGCTTACCCCTCAAGAAGCATTTCGCTAAGACTGTTCTTGTGGAATTTGCAATGTGATATTTGGAAGCCCATGGAGGGATATGGTGAAAAAGGAAATATCTTCAATTAAAAACTGGAAAGAAGCTTTCTGAGAAACTGCTTTGTTTTCTGTTAATTCATCTCACAGAGTTTCAGCTTTCCCCTCCAGAAGTCTTTCGCTAAGACGGTTCTCGTGGAATTTGCAAAGTGATATTTGGAAGCCGTGAGAGGGCTATGGTGTAAAAGGAAATGTCCTCGGATCAAAAATGGAAAGAAGCTTTCCAACAAACTGTTTTGTGTTCTGTTAATTTATCTGACAGAGTTTCAGCTTTCCCCTCAAGAAGCCGTTCGCTAAGACTGTTCTTGTGGAATTTGCAAAGTGATATTTGAAAGCCCGTCGAGGGCTATGGTGAAAAAGGAAATACCTTCAGTTAAAAACTGGAAAGAAACTTTCTGAGAAACTGCTTTGTATTCTGTTAATTCACCTCACAGAGTTTCAGCTTTCCCCTCTAGAAGCCTTTCGCTAAGACTGTTCTTGTGGAATTTGCAAAGTGATATTTGTAAGCCCATAGAAGTCGATGGTGAAAACGTAAATATCCTAAGATAAAAACTGAAAAGAACCATTCTGAGAAACTGCTTTGTGTTTTGTTAATTCATCTCACAGAGTTACAGGTTTCCCTTCAAGAAGCCTTTCGCTAAGACAGTTCTTGTGGAATATGCAAAGTGATATTTGGAAGCTCATAGTGACCTATAGTGAAAAAGGATATATCTTCAGTTAAAAACTGAAAAGAAGCTTTCTGAGAAACTGCTTTGTGATATATGACTTCCACTCACTGAGTTACAGCTGTATTTCGTAGAGCTGTTTGGCAGTCTTATTTCTGTGGAATCTGAGAACTGTTATTTCGGATCCCTTTGAAGACTGAAGGGCCAAAGGAAATATCCGTCGTTAAAGTTAGAAAGAAGCTTTCTGAGAAACTTCTTTGTGATTTGCGAATTCATTTCACAGAGTTACAGCTTTCCCCTCAAGAAGCCTTTCGCTAAGATTATTCTTGCACAATTTGAAAAATGATATTTGGAAGCCAATAGACGGCTATGGTGAAAACGAAATATCCTCCGATAAAAACTGGAAAGAAGCTTTCTGAGAAATTGCTTTGTGTTCTTTTAATTCATCTCACAGACTTACAGCTTTCCCCTCAGGAAGTCTTTCGCTAAGACTGTTCTTGTGGAATTTGAAATGTGATATTTGGTAGCCCATAGAGCGCTATGGAGAAAAGGAAATATCTTCAGATAAAAACTGTAAAGAACATTCCTGAGAAACTGCTTTGTGTTCTGTTAATTCACCTAACAGAGTTACAGCTTTCCCCTCTAGAAGCCTTTCGCTAAGACTGTTCTTGCTGTATTTTCAAAGTGATATTTGGAAGCCCATAGAGGGCTACGGTGAAAAAGGATATAGCTTCAGTTAAAAACTGAAAGAGGCTTTCTGAGAAACGGTTTAGTATTATGTGACTTCCACTCACTGAGTTACAGCTCTATTTCCTAGAGCTGTTTGATAGCCTTATTTCTATGGAATCGGAGAACTGTTATTTTGGATCCCTTTGAAGACTATAGGGCCAAAGGAAATATCTGCCGCTAAAAGTGAGAAAGAAGCTTTCTGAGAAACTTCTCTGAGATCTGTTAATTCATCTCACAGAGTTACAGCATTCCACTCAAGAAGCCTTTCGCTAGGACTGTTCTTTTTGAATTTGCAAAGTGATATTTCGAAGCCCATAGACGGCTGTGGTGAAAAGGGAAATACCTTCAGTTAAAAAATGGAAAGAAGCTTTCTAAGAAACTGCTTGGTGTTCTGTTAATTCATCTCAAAGAGTTACAGCTTTACCCTCAAAAAGACTTTTGCTAAGACTCTTCTTGTGTAATACTCATAGTGATATTTGTAAGCCCTTATAGGGCTATGGTGAAAAAGGAAATATCCTAAGATAAAAGCTGAAAAGAAGCTTTCTGAGAAACTGCTTTGTGCTCTGTTAATTCACCTCACAGAGTTACAGCTTTCCCCTTAAGAAGCCTTTCGCTAAGACTGTTCTTGTGGAATTTGCAGAGTGGTATTTGTAAGCCCATAGAGGGCTATGGTGAAAAAGGAAATATCCTAAGATAAAAACTGAAAAGAACATTTCTGAGAAACTGCTTTGTGATACGTGACTTCCACTCACTGAGTGAGAGCTATATGTCATAGAGCTGTTTGCTAACCTTATTTCTGTGGAATCTGAGAAGGGATAATTCGGTTCCCTTTGAAGACTATAGGGCCAAAGGAAATATCCGCCATAAAAGTGAGAAAGAAGCTTTCTGAGAAACAGCTTTCTGATCTGTAAATTCATCCCACAGAGTTACAGCTTTCCCCTGAGGAAGCCTTTCGCTATGACTGTTCTTGTGGAATTTGCAAAGTGACATTTCGAAGGCCATAGAGAGCTATGGTGAAAAGGAAATATCTTCGGTTTAAAACGGGAAAGAAGCTTTCTGAGACACTGCGTTGTGTTCTGTTAATTCATCCCACAAAGTTACAGCTTTCCCCTCACGAAGCCTTTCCCTAAGACTGTTCTTGTCGAATTTGGGAAGTGATATTTAGAAGCCTACAGAGGTCTACAGTGAAAAAGGAAATAACCTAAGATAAAAACTGAAAAGAAGCTTTCTGAAAAACTGCTTTGTGTTCTCTTAATTCATCTCACAGAGTTACAGCTTTCCTCTCAAGAATCCTTTCGCTAAGACTGTTCTTGTGCAATTTAGAACGTGATATTTAGAAGCCCATAGAGGGCTATGGAGAAAAAGGAAATGTCCTTAGATAAAAACTGGAAAGAAGCTTTCTGAGAAACTGCTTTGTGTTCTGTTAATTCATCTCACAGAGTTACAGCTTCCCCCTCGAGAAGCCTTTCGCTATGACTGTTCTTGTGTAATTCGCAAAGTAATATTTGGAAGCCCATATAGGGTTATGGTGAAAAAAGGAATATCTTCAGTTAGAAAGTGTATAGAAGCTTTCTGAGAAACTGCTTTGTTTTCTGTTAATTCATCTCACAGAGTTACAGCTTTCCCCTCAAGAAGTCTTTCGTTAAGACTGTTCTTGTGGAATTTGCAAAGTGAAATTTGGAAGCCCATAGAGGGCTATGGTGAAAAAGGAAATGTCCTCAGATGAAAACTAGAAAGAAGCTTCTTGAGAAACTACTTTGTGTTCCGTTAATTCATCTCACACAGTTACAGCTTTGCCCTCCAGAAACCGTTCATTAAGACCGTTCTTGTGGAATTTTCAAAGTGCTATTTGGAAACCCATAGGGGGCTATGGTGAAAAAGGAAATATCTTCAGTTATAAACTGGAAAGAAGTTTTCTGAGAAACTGCTTTGTGTTCTGTTAATTCATCTGACAGTGTTACACCTTTCCCCTCAAGAAGCATTCCGCTAAGACTGTTCTTGTGGAATTTGCAAAGTGACATTTGGAAGCCCATAGAGGGCTGTGGTGAAAAAGAAATTTCCTCAGATAAGAACTGAAAAGAAGCTTTCTGAGAAACGACTTTGTGTTCTGTTAATTCATCTTATAGAATTACAGCTTTCCCCTCAAGAAGTCGTTCAGTAAGACTGTTCTTGTGGAATTTGCAAAGTGATATTTGGAAGCCCATAGAGGACCATGGTGTAAAGGAAATATCTTCAGATAAAAACTGGAAAGTAGCTTTCTGAGAAATTGCTTTGTGTTCTGTTAATTCATCTCACAGAATTACGGCTTTCCCCTCAAGAAAACTTTCGCTAAAGCTGTTTTTGTGGAATTTGGAAAAAGGTATATGGAAAACCATAGAGATCTATGGTTAAAAAGAAAATATCCTAAGATAAAAACTGAAAAGAAAATTTCTGAGAAACTGCTTTGTGTTCTCTGAATTCATCTCAAAGACTTACAGCTTTCCCCTCAAGAAACCGTTCACTAAGACTGTTCTCGTGGATTTTGCAAAGTGATATTTGGAAGCCCATAGAGTGCTATGGGGAGAAAGGAAATATCTTCAGTTAAAAAGTGGAAAGAACGTTTCTGAGAAACTGCTTTGTGTTCTGTTAATCCATCTCACAGAGGTACAGCATTCCCCTCAAGAAGTCGTTTACTAAGACTGTTCTTGTGAAATTTGCGAAGTGATATTTGGAAGTGCTTAGAGAACTATGGTGAAAAAGGAAATATCGTAAGATAAAAACCGAAAAGAAGCTTTCTGAGAAACTGCTTTGTGTTTTGTTAATTCATCTCAGAGAGTTACAGCTTTCCGAACAGAAAGCCATTCACTAAGACTGATCTTGTGTTATTTTCAAATTGATATTTGGAAGCCCATAGAGGGCTATGGTGAAAGGGGAAATATCTTCAGTTAAAAACTGGAAAGAAGCTTTCTGAGAAACGGTTTTGTGTTCTCTTAGTTCATCTCACAGAGTTACAGCTTTCCCCTCAAGAAGCCTTTCACCAAGACTGTTCTTGTGGAATTTCCAAAGTGGTCTTTGGAAGTCCATACGTCGCTATGGTGAAAAAGGATATAGCTTCAGTTAAAAAGTGAAAAGAAGCTTTCCGAGGAACTGCTTTGTGATATGTGATTTCCTGTCACTGAGAAACAGCTGTATTTCGTAGAACTGTTGGCTAGGCTTATTTCTGTGGAATCTGAGAAATGTTACTTCGGATCTCTTTGAAGACTATAGGTCCAAAGGAAATATCCGCCACTAAAAGTGTGAAAGAAGCTTTCTGAGAAACTTCTTTGAGTTCTGTGAATTGATCTCACAGAGCTACAGTTTCCCCTCAAGAGGCCTTTCGCTAAGACTGTTCTCGTGGAATTTGCAAAGTGATATTTGGAAAACAATAGAGGGCTATGGTGAAAAAGGAAATATCCTAAGATAAAAACTGAAAAGAAGCTTTTTGAGAAACTGTTTTGCGTACCGTTAATTCATCTCACAGAGTTATAGCTTTCCCCTCAAGAAGCCGTTCATTAAGACTGTTGTTGTGAAATTTGCAAAATGATATTTGGAAGCTCATAGAGGGCTATGGTGAAAATGGAAATATCTTCAGTTAAAAACTGGAGAGAAGCTTTCTGAGAAACTGCTTTGTGTTCTGTTAATTCATACACAGAGTTACACCTTTCCTATCACGAATCCTTTCGCTAAGACTGTTCTTGTGGAGTTTACAAAGTGATATTTGGAAGCCCATAGAGGGGTACGGTTAAAAAGGAAATTTCCTCACATAAAAACTGGAAAGAAGCTTTCTGAGAAACTGCTTTGTGTTTTGTTAATTCATCTCACAGTATTACAGCTCTACCCTCAAGAAGCCCTTCACTAAGACTGTTCTTCTGGAATTTCCAAAGAGATATTTGGAAGCCCATAGAGCGCTATGGTGAAAAAGGAAATATCTTCAGTTAAAAACTGGAGAGAAGCTTTCTGAGAAACTTCTTTGTGTTCTGTTAATTCATGCACAGAGTTACAGCTTTCCTATCAAGAATCCTTTCGCTAAGACTGTTCTTGTGGAGTTTACAAAGTGATATTTGGAAGCCCATAGAGGGGTACGTTTAAAAAGGAAATTTCCTCACATAAAAACTGGAAAGAAGTTTTCTGAGAAACTGCTTTGTGTTCTGTTAATTCATCTCACAGAGTTACAGCTTACCCCTCAAGAAGCATTTCGCTAAGACTGTTCTTGTGGAATTTGCAATGTGATATTTGGAAGCCCATGGAGGGATATGGTGAAAAAGGAAATATCTTCAATTAAAAACTGGAAAGAAGCTTTCTGAGAAACTGCTTTGTTTTCTGTTAATTCATCTCACAGAGTTTCAGCTTTCCCCTCCAGAAGTCTTTCGCTAAGACGGTTCTCGTGGAATTTGCAAAGTGATATTTGGAAGCCGTGAGAGGGCTATGGTGTAAAAGGAAATGTCCTCGGATCAAAAATGGAAAGAAGCTTTCCAACAAACTGTTTTGTGTTCTGTTAATTTATCTGACAGAGTTTCAGCTTTCCCCTCAAGAAGCCGTTCGCTAAGACTGTTCTTGTGGAATTTGCAAAGTGATATTTGAAAGCCCGTCGAGGGCTATGGTGAAAAAGGAAATACCTTCAGTTAAAAACTGGAAAGAAACTTTCTGAGAAACTGCTTTGTATTCTGTTAATTCACCTCACAGAGTTTCAGCTTTCCCCTCTAGAAGCCTTTCGCTAAGACTGTTCTTGTGGAATTTGCAAAGTGATATTTGTAAGCCCATAGAAGTCGATGGTGAAAACGTAAATATCCTAAGATAAAAACTGAAAAGAACCATTCTGAGAAACTGCTTTGTGTTTTGTTAATTCATCTCACAGAGTTACAGGTTTCCCTTCAAGAAGCCTTTCGCTAAGACAGTTCTTGTGGAATATGCAAAGTGATATTTGGAAGCTCATAGTGACCTATAGTGAAAAAGGATATATCTTCAGTTAAAAACTGAAAAGAAGCTTTCTGAGAAACTGCTTTGTGATATATGACTTCCACTCACTGAGTTACAGCTGTATTTCGTAGAGCTGTTTGGCAGTCTTATTTCTGTGGAATCTGAGAACTGTTATTTCGGATCCCTTTGAAGACTGAAGGGCCAAAGGAAATATCCGTCGTTAAAGTTAGAAAGAAGCTTTCTGAGAAACTTCTTTGTGATTTGCGAATTCATTTCACAGAGTTACAGCTTTCCCCTCAAGAAGCCTTTCGCTAAGATTATTCTTGCACAATTTGAAAAATGATATTTGGAAGCCAATAGACGGCTATGGTGAAAACGAAATATCCTCCGATAAAAACTGGAAAGAAGCTTTCTGAGAAATTGCTTTGTGTTCTTTTAATTCATCTCACAGACTTACAGCTTTCCCCTCAGGAAGTCTTTCGCTAAGACTGTTCTTGTGGAATTTGAAATGTGATATTTGGTAGCCCATAGAGCGCTATGGAGAAAAGGAAATATCTTCAGATAAAAACTGTAAAGAACATTCCTGAGAAACTGCTTTGTGTTCTGTTAATTCACCTAACAGAGTTACAGCTTTCCCCTCTAGAAGCCTTTCGCTAAGACTGTTCTTGCTGTATTTTCAAAGTGATATTTGGAAGCCCATAGAGGGCTACGGTGAAAAAGGATATAGCTTCAGTTAAAAACTGAAAGAGGCTTTCTGAGAAACGGTTTAGTATTATGTGACTTCCACTCACTGAGTTACAGCTCTATTTCCTAGAGCTGTTTGATAGCCTTATTTCTATGGAATCGGAGAACTGTTATTTTGGATCCCTTTGAAGACTATAGGGCCAAAGGAAATATCTGCCGCTAAAAGTGAGAAAGAAGCTTTCTGAGAAACTTCTCTGAGATCTGTTAATTCATCTCACAGAGTTACAGCATTCCACTCAAGAAGCCTTTCGCTAGGACTGTTCTTTTTGAATTTGCAAAGTGATATTTCGAAGCCCATAGACGGCTGTGGTGAAAAGGGAAATACCTTCAGTTAAAAAATGGAAAGAAGCTTTCTAAGAAACTGCTTGGTGTTCTGTTAATTCATCTCAAAGAGTTACAGCTTTACCCTCAAAAAGACTTTTGCTAAGACTCTTCTTGTGTAATACTCATAGTGATATTTGTAAGCCCTTATAGGGCTATGGTGAAAAAGGAAATATCCTAAGATAAAAGCTGAAAAGAAGCTTTCTGAGAAACTGCTTTGTGCTCTGTTAATTCACCTCACAGAGTTACAGCTTTCCCCTTAAGAAGCCTTTCGCTAAGACTGTTCTTGTGGAATTTGCAGAGTGGTATTTGTAAGCCCATAGAGGGCTATGGTGAAAAAGGAAATATCCTAAGATAAAAACTGAAAAGAACATTTCTGAGAAACTGCTTTGTGATACGTGACTTCCACTCACTGAGTGAGAGCTATATGTCATAGAGCTGTTTGCTAACCTTATTTCTGTGGAATCTGAGAAGGGATAATTCGGTTCCCTTTGAAGACTATAGGGCCAAAGGAAATATCCGCCATAAAAGTGAGAAAGAAGCTTTCTGAGAAACAGCTTTCTGATCTGTAAATTCATCCCACAGAGTTACAGCTTTCCCCTGAGGAAGCCTTTCGCTATGACTGTTCTTGTGGAATTTGCAAAGTGACATTTCGAAGGCCATAGAGAGCTATGGTGAAAAGGAAATATCTTCGGTTTAAAACGGGAAAGAAGCTTTCTGAGACACTGCGTTGTGTTCTGTTAATTCATCCCACAAAGTTACAGCTTTCCCCTCACGAAGCCTTTCCCTAAGACTGTTCTTGTCGAATTTGGGAAGTGATATTTAGAAGCCTACAGAGGTCTACAGTGAAAAAGGAAATAACCTAAGATAAAAACTGAAAAGAAGCTTTCTGAAAAACTGCTTTGTGTTCTCTTAATTCATCTCACAGAGTTACAGCTTTCCTCTCAAGAATCCTTTCGCTAAGACTGTTCTTGTGCAATTTAGAACGTGATATTTAGAAGCCCATAGAGGGCTATGGAGAAAAAGGAAATGTCCTTAGATAAAAACTGGAAAGAAGCTTTCTGAGAAACTGCTTTGTGTTCTGTTAATTCATCTCACAGAGTTACAGCTTCCCCCTCGAGAAGCCTTTCGCTATGACTGTTCTTGTGTAATTCGCAAAGTAATATTTGGAAGCCCATATAGGGTTATGGTGAAAAAAGGAATATCTTCAGTTAGAAAGTGTATAGAAGCTTTCTGAGAAACTGCTTTGTTTTCTGTTAATTCATCTCACAGAGTTACAGCTTTCCCCTCAAGAAGTCTTTCGTTAAGACTGTTCTTGTGGAATTTGCAAAGTGAAATTTGGAAGCCCATAGAGGGCTATGGTGAAAAAGGAAATGTCCTCAGATGAAAACTAGAAAGAAGCTTCTTGAGAAACTACTTTGTGTTCCGTTAATTCATCTCACACAGTTACAGCTTTGCCCTCCAGAAACCGTTCATTAAGACCGTTCTTGTGGAATTTTCAAAGTGCTATTTGGAAACCCATAGGGGGCTATGGTGAAAAAGGAAATATCTTCAGTTATAAACTGGAAAGAAGTTTTCTGAGAAACTGCTTTGTGTTCTGTTAATTCATCTGACAGTGTTACACCTTTCCCCTCAAGAAGCATTCCGCTAAGACTGTTCTTGTGGAATTTGCAAAGTGACATTTGGAAGCCCATAGAGGGCTGTGGTGAAAAAGAAATTTCCTCAGATAAGAACTGAAAAGAAGCTTTCTGAGAAACGACTTTGTGTTCTGTTAATTCATCTTATAGAATTACAGCTTTCCCCTCAAGAAGTCGTTCAGTAAGACTGTTCTTGTGGAATTTGCAAAGTGATATTTGGAAGCCCATAGAGGACCATGGTGTAAAGGAAATATCTTCAGATAAAAACTGGAAAGTAGCTTTCTGAGAAATTGCTTTGTGTTCTGTTAATTCATCTCACAGAATTACGGCTTTCCCCTCAAGAAAACTTTCGCTAAAGCTGTTTTTGTGGAATTTGGAAAAAGGTATATGGAAAACCATAGAGATCTATGGTTAAAAAGAAAATATCCTAAGATAAAAACTGAAAAGAAAATTTCTGAGAAACTGCTTTGTGTTCTCTGAATTCATCTCAAAGACTTACAGCTTTCCCCTCAAGAAACCGTTCACTAAGACTGTTCTCGTGGATTTTGCAAAGTGATATTTGGAAGCCCATAGAGTGCTATGGGGAGAAAGGAAATATCTTCAGTTAAAAAGTGGAAAGAACGTTTCTGAGAAACTGCTTTGTGTTCTGTTAATCCATCTCACAGAGGTACAGCATTCCCCTCAAGAAGTCGTTTACTAAGACTGTTCTTGTGAAATTTGCGAAGTGATATTTGGAAGTGCTTAGAGAACTATGGTGAAAAGGGAAATATCGTAAGATAAAAACCGAAAAGAAGCTTTCTGAGAAACTGCTTTGTGTTTTGTTAATTCATCTCAGAGAGTTACAGCTTTCCGAACAGAAAGCCATTCACTAAGACTGATCTTGTGTTATTTTCAAATTGATATTTGGAAGCCCATAGAGGGCTATGGTGAAAGGGGAAATATCTTCAGTTAAAAACTGGAAAGAAGCTTTCTGAGAAACGGTTTTGTGTTCTCTTAGTTCATCTCACAGAGTTACAGCTTTCCCCTCAAGAAGCCTTTCACCAAGACTGTTCTTGTGGAATTTCCAAAGTGGTCTTTGGAAGTCCATACGTCGCTATGGTGAAAAAGGATATAGCTTCAGTTAAAAAGTGAAAAGAAGCTTTCCGAGGAACTGCTTTGTGATATGTGATTTCCTGTCACTGAGAAACAGCTGTATTTCGTAGAACTGTTGGCTAGGCTTATTTCTGTGGAATCTGAGAAATGTTACTTCGGATCTCTTTGAAGACTATAGGTCCAAAGGAAATATCCGCCACTAAAAGTGTGAAAGAAGCTTTCTGAGAAACTTCTTTGAGTTCTGTGAATTGATCTCACAGAGCTACAGTTTCCCCTCAAGAGGCCTTCCGCTAAGACTGTTCTCGTGGAATTTGCAAAGTGATATTTGGAAAACAATAGAGGGCTATGGTGAAAAAGGAAATATCCTAAGATAAAAACTGAAAAGAAGCTTTTTGAGAAACTGTTTTACGTACCGTTAATTCATCTCACAGAGTTATAGCTTTCCCCTCAAGAAGCCGTTCATTAAGACTGTTGTTGTGAAATTTGCAAAATGATATTTGGAAGCTCATAGAGGGCTATGGTGAAAATGGAAATATCTTCAGTTAAAAACTGGAGAGAAGCTTTCTGAGAAACTGCTTTGTGTTCTGTTAATTCATACACAGAGTTACACCTTTCCTATCACGAATCCTTTCGCTAAGACTGTTCTTGTGGAGTTTACAAAGTGATATTTGGAAGCCCATAGAGGGGTACGGTTAAAAAGGAAATTTCCTCACATAAAAACTGGAAAGAAGCTTTCTGAGAAACTGCTTTGTGTTTTGTTAATTCATCTCACAGTATTACAGCTCTACCCTCAAGAAGCCCTTCACTAAGACTGTTCTTCTGGAATTTCCAAAGAGATATTTGGAAGCCCATAGAGCGCTATGGTGAAAAAGGAAATATCTTCAGTTAAAAACTGGAGAGAAGCTTTCTGAGAAACTTCTTTGTGTTCTGTTAATTCATGCACAGAGTTACAGCTTTCCTATCAAGAATCCTTTCGCTAAGACTGTTCTTGTGGAGTTTACAAAGTGATATTTGGAAGCCCATAGAGGGGTACGTTTAAAAAGGAAATTTCCTCACATAAAAACTGGAAAGAAGTTTTCTGAGAAACTGCTTTGTGTTCTGTTAATTCATCTCACAGAGTTACAGCTTACCCCTCAAGAAGCATTTCGCTAAGACTGTTCTTGTGGAATTTGCAATGTGATATTTGGAAGCCCATGGAGGGATATGGTGAAAAAGGAAATATCTTCAATTAAAAACTGGAAAGAAGCTTTCTGAGAAACTGCTTTGTTTTCTGTTAATTCATCTCACAGAGTTTCAGCTTTCCCCTCCAGAAGTCTTTCGCTAAGACGGTTCTCGTGGAATTTGCAAAGTGATATTTGGAAGCCGTGAGAGGGCTATGGTGTAAAAGGAAATGTCCTCGGATCAAAAATGGAAAGAAGCTTTCCAACAAACTGTTTTGTGTTCTGTTAATTTATCTGACAGAGTTTCAGCTTTCCCCTCAAGAAGCCGTTCGCTAAGACTGTTCTTGTGGAATTTGCAAAGTGATATTTGAAAGCCCGTCGAGGGCTATGGTGAAAAAGGAAATACCTTCAGTTAAAAACTGGAAAGAAACTTTCTGAGAAACTGCTTTGTATTCTGTTAATTCACCTCACAGAGTTTCAGCTTTCCCCTCTAGAAGCCTTTCGCTAAGACTGTTCTTGTGGAATTTGCAAAGTGATATTTGTAAGCCCATAGAAGTCGATGGTGAAAACGTAAATATCCTAAGATAAAAACTGAAAAGAACCATTCTGAGAAACTGCTTTGTGTTTTGTTAATTCATCTCACAGAGTTACAGGTTTCCCTTCAAGAAGCCTTTCGCTAAGACAGTTCTTGTGGAATATGCAAAGTGATATTTGGAAGCTCATAGTGACCTATAGTGAAAAAGGATATATCTTCAGTTAAAAACTGAAAAGAAGCTTTCTGAGAAACTGCTTTGTGATATATGACTTCCACTCACTGAGTTACAGCTGTATTTCGTAGAGCTGTTTGGCAGTCTTATTTCTGTGGAATCTGAGAACTGTTATTTCGGATCCCTTTGAAGACTGAAGGGCCAAAGGAAATATCCGTCGTTAAAGTTAGAAAGAAGCTTTCTGAGAAACTTCTTTGTGATTTGCGAATTCATTTCACAGAGTTACAGCTTTCCCCTCAAGAAGCCTTTCGCTAAGATTATTCTTGCACAATTTGAAAAATGATATTTGGAAGCCAATAGACGGCTATGGTGAAAACGAAATATCCTCCGATAAAAACTGGAAAGAAGCTTTCTGAGAAATTGCTTTGTGTTCTTTTAATTCATCTCACAGACTTACAGCTTTCCCCTCAGGAAGTCTTTCGCTAAGACTGTTCTTGTGGAATTTGAAATGTGATATTTGGTAGCCCATAGAGCGCTATGGAGAAAAGGAAATATCTTCAGATAAAAACTGTAAAGAACATTCCTGAGAAACTGCTTTGTGTTCTGTTAATTCACCTAACAGAGTTACAGCTTTCCCCTCTAGAAGCCTTTCGCTAAGACTGTTCTTGCTGTATTTTCAAAGTGATATTTGGAAGCCCATAGAGGGCTACGGTGAAAAAGGATATAGCTTCAGTTAAAAACTGAAAGAGGCTTTCTGAGAAACGGTTTAGTATTATGTGACTTCCACTCACTGAGTTACAGCTCTATTTCCTAGAGCTGTTTGATAGCCTTATTTCTATGGAATCGGAGAACTGTTATTTTGGATCCCTTTGAAGACTATAGGGCCAAAGGAAATATCTGCCGCTAAAAGTGAGAAAGAAGCTTTCTGAGAAACTTCTCTGAGATCTGTTAATTCATCTCACAGAGTTACAGCATTCCACTCAAGAAGCCTTTCGCTAGGACTGTTCTTTTTGAATTTGCAAAGTGATATTTCGAAGCCCATAGACGGCTGTGGTGAAAAGGGAAATACCTTCAGTTAAAAAATGGAAAGAAGCTTTCTAAGAAACTGCTTGGTGTTCTGTTAATTCATCTCAAAGAGTTACAGCTTTACCCTCAAAAAGACTTTTGCTAAGACTCTTCTTGTGTAATACTCATAGTGATATTTGTAAGCCCTTATAGGGCTATGGTGAAAAAGGAAATATCCTAAGATAAAAGCTGAAAAGAAGCTTTCTGAGAAACTGCTTTGTGTTCTGTTAATTCACCTCACAGAGTTACAGCTTTCCCCTTAAGAAGCCTTTCGCTAAGACTGTTCTTGTGGAATTTGCAGAGTGGTATTTGTAAGCCCATAGAGGGCTATGGTGAAAAAGGAAATATCCTAAGATAAAAACTGAAAAGAACATTTCTGAGAAACTGCTTTGTGATACGTGACTTCCACTCACTGAGTGAGAGCTATATGTCATAGAGCTGTTTGCTAACCTTATTTCTGTGGAATCTGAGAAGGGATAATTCGGTTCCCTTTGAAGACTATAGGGCCAAAGGAAATATCCGCCATAAAAGTGAGAAAGAAGCTTTCTGAGAAACAGCTTTCTGATCTGTAAATTCATCCCACAGAGTTACAGCTTTCCCCTGAGGAAGCCTTTCGCTATGACTGTTCTTGTGGAATTTGCAAAGTGACATTTCGAAGGCCATAGAGAGCTATGGTGAAAAGGAAATATCTTCGGTTTAAAACGGGAAAGAAGCTTTCTGAGACACTGCGTTGTGTTCTGTTAATTCATCCCACAAAGTTACAGCTTTCCCCTCACGAAGCCTTTCCCTAAGACTGTTCTTGTCGAATTTGGGAAGTGATATTTAGAAGCCTACAGAGGTCTACAGTGAAAAAGGAAATAACCTAAGATAAAAACTGAAAAGAAGCTTTCTGAAAAACTGCTTTGTGTTCTCTTAATTCATCTCACAGAGTTACAGCTTTCCTCTCAAGAATCCTTTCGCTAAGACTGTTCTTGTGCAATTTAGAACGTGATATTTAGAAGCCCATAGAGGGCTATGGAGAAAAAGGAAATGTCCTTAGATAAAAACTGGAAAGAAGCTTTCTGAGAAACTGCTTTGTGTTCTGTTAATTCATCTCACAGAGTTACAGCTTTCCCCTCGAGAAGCCTTTCGCTATGACTGTTCTTGTGTAATTCGCAAAGTAATATTTGGAAGCCCATATAGGGTTATGGTGAAAAAAGGAATATCTTCAGTTAGAAAGTGTATAGAAGCTTTCTGAGAAACTGCTTTGTTTTCTGTTAATTCATCTCACAGAGTTACAGCTTTCCCCTCAAGAAGTCTTTCGTTAAGACTGTTCTTGTGGAATTTGCAAAGTGAAATTTGGAAGCCCATAGAGGGCTATGGTGAAAAAGGAAATGTCCTCAGATGAAAACTAGAAAGAAGCTTCTTGAGAAACTACTTTGTGTTCCGTTAATTCATCTCACACAGTTACAGCTTTGCCCTCCAGAAACCGTTCATTAAGACCGTTCTTGTGGAATTTTCAAAGTGCTATTTGGAAACCCATAGGGGGCTATGGTGAAAAAGGAAATATCTTCAGTTATAAACTGGAAAGAAGTTTTCTGAGAAACTGCTTTGTGTTCTGTTAATTCATCTGACAGTGTTACACCTTTCCCCTCAAGAAGCATTCCGCTAAGACTGTTCTTGTGGAATTTGCAAAGTGACATTTGGAAGCCCATAGAGGGCTGTGGTGAAAAAGAAATTTCCTCAGATAAGAACTGAAAAGAAGCTTTCTGAGAAACGACTTTGTGTTCTGTTAATTCATCTTATAGAATTACAGCTTTCCCCTCAAGAAGTCGTTCAGTAAGACTGTTCTTGTGGAATTTGCAAAGTGATATTTGGAAGCCCATAGAGGACCATGGTGTAAAGGAAATATCTTCAGATAAAAACTGGAAAGTAGCTTTCTGAGAAATTGCTTTGTGTTCTGTTAATTCATCTCACAGAATTACGGCTTTCCCCTCAAGAAAACTTTCGCTAAAGCTGTTTTTGTGGAATTTGGAAAAAGGTATATGGAAAACCATAGAGATCTATGGTTAAAAAGAAAATATCCTAAGATAAAAACTGAAAAGAAAATTTCTGAGAAACTGCTTTGTGTTCTCTGAATTCATCTCAAAGACTTACAGCTTTCCCCTCAAGAAACCGTTCACTAAGACTGTTCTCGTGGATTTTGCAAAGTGATATTTGGAAGCCCATAGAGTGCTATGGGGAGAAAGGAAATATCTTCAGTTAAAAAGTGGAAAGAACGTTTCTGAGAAACTGCTTTGTGTTCTGTTAATCCATCTCACAGAGGTACAGCATTCCCCTCAATAAGTCGTTTACTAAGACTGTTCTTGTGAAATTTGCGAAGTGATATTTGGAAGTGCTTAGAGAACTATGGTGAAAAAGGAAATATCGTAAGATAAAAACCGAAAAGAAGCTTTCTGAGAAACTGCTTTGTGTTTTGTTAATTCATCTCAGAGAGTTACAGCTTTCCGAACAGAAAGCCATTCACTAAGACTGATCTTGTGTTATTTTCAAATTGATATTTGGAAGCCCATAGAGGGCTATGGTGAAAGGGGAAATATCTTCAGTTAAAAACTGGAAAGAAGCTTTCTGAGAAACGGTTTTGTGTTCTCTTAGTTCATCTCACAGAGTTACAGCTTTCCCCTCAAGAAGCCTTTCACCAAGACTGTTCTTGTGGAATTTCCAAAGTGGTCTTTGGAAGTCCATACGTCGCTATGGTGAAAAAGGATATAGCTTCAGTTAAAAAGTGAAAAGAAGCTTTCCGAGGAACTGCTTTGTGATATGTGATTTCCTGTCACTGAGAAACAGCTGTATTTCGTAGAACTGTTGGCTAGGCTTATTTCTGTGGAATCTGAGAAATGTTACTTCGGATCTCTTTGAAGACTATAGGTCCAAAGGAAATATCCGCCACTAAAAGTGTGAAAGAAGCTTTCTGAGAAACTTCTTTGAGTTCTGTGAATTGATCTCACAGAGCTACAGTTTCCCCTCAAGAGGCCTTCCGCTAAGACTGTTCTCGTGGAATTTGCAAAGTGATATTTGGAAAACAATAGAGGGCTATGGTGAAAAAGGAAATATCCTAAGATAAAAACTGAAAAGAAGCTTTTTGAGAAACTGTTTTGCGTACCGTTAATTCATCTCACAGAGTTATAGCTTTCCCCTCAAGAAGCCGTTCATTAAGACTGTTGTTGTGAAATTTGCAAAATGATATTTGGAAGCTCATAGAGGGCTATGGTGAAAATGGAAATATCTTCAGTTAAAAACTGGAGAGAAGCTTTCTGAGAAACTGCTTTGTGTTCTGTTAATTCATACACAGAGTTACACCTTTCCTATCACGAATCCTTTCGCTAAGACTGTTCTTGTGGAGTTTACAAAGTGATATTTGGAAGCCCATAGAGGGGTACGGTTAAAAAGGAAATTTCCTCACATAAAAACTGGAAAGAAGCTTTCTGAGAAACTGCTTTGTGTTTTGTTAATTCATCTCACAGTATTACAGCTCTACCCTCAAGAAGCCCTTCACTAAGACTGTTCTTCTGGAATTTCCAAAGAGATATTTGGAAGCCCATAGAGCGCTATGGTGAAAAAGGAAATATCTTCAGTTAAAAACTGGAGAGAAGCTTTCTGAGAAACTTCTTTGTGTTCTGTTAATTCATGCACAGAGTTACAGCTTTCCTATCAAGAATCCTTTCGCTAAGACTGTTCTTGTGGAGTTTACAAAGTGATATTTGGAAGCCCATAGAGGGGTACGTTTAAAAAGGAAATTTCCTCACATAAAAACTGGAAAGAAGTTTTCTGAGAAACTGCTTTGTGTTCTGTTAATTCATCTCACAGAGTTACAGCTTACCCCTCAAGAAGCATTTCGCTAAGACTGTTCTTGTGGAATTTGCAATGTGATATTTGGAAGCCCATGGAGGGATATGGTGAAAAAGGAAATATCTTCAATTAAAAACTGGAAAGAAGCTTTCTGAGAAACTGCTTTGTTTTCTGTTAATTCATCTCACAGAGTTTCAGCTTTCCCCTCCAGAAGTCTTTCGCTAAGACGGTTCTCGTGGAATTTGCAAAGTGATATTTGGAAGCCGTGAGAGGGCTATGGTGTAAAAGGAAATGTCCTCGGATCAAAAATGGAAAGAAGCTTTCCAACAAACTGTTTTGTGTTCTGTTAATTTATCTGACAGAGTTTCAGCTTTCCCCTCAAGAAGCCGTTCGCTAAGACTGTTCTTGTGGAATTTGCAAAGTGATATTTGAAAGCCCGTCGAGGGCTATGGTGAAAAAGGAAATACCTTCAGTTAAAAACTGGAAAGAAACTTTCTGAGAAACTGCTTTGTATTCTGTTAATTCACCTCACAGAGTTTCAGCTTTCCCCTCTAGAAGCCTTTCGCTAAGACTGTTCTTGTGGAATTTGCAAAGTGATATTTGTAAGCCCATAGAAGTCGATGGTGAAAACGTAAATATCCTAAGATAAAAACTGAAAGGAACCATCCTGAGAAACTGCTTTGTGTTTTGTTAATTCATCTCACAGAGTTACAGGTTTCCCTTCAAGAAGCCTTTGGCTAAGACAGTTCTTGTGGAATATGCAAAGTGATATTTGGAAGCTCATAGTGACCTATAGTGAAAAAGGATATATCTTCAGTTAAAAACTGAAAAGAAGCTTTCTGAGAAACTGCTTTGTGATATATGACTTCCACTCACTGAGTTACAGCTGTATTTCGTAGAGCTGTTTGGCAGTCTTATTTCTGTGGAATCTGAGAACTGTTATTTCGGATCCCTTTGAAGACTGAAGGGCCAAAGGAAATATCCGTCGTTAAAGTTAGAAAGAAGCTTTCTGAGAAACTTCTTTGTGATTTGCGAATTCATTTCAGAGAGTTACAGCTTTCCCCTCAAGAAGCCTTTCGCTAAGATTATTCTTGCACAATTTGAAAAATGATATTTGGAAGCCAATAGACGGCTATGGTGAAAGCGAAATATCCTCCGATAAAAACTGGAAAGAAGCTTTCTGAGAAATTGCTTTGTGTTCTTTTAATTCATCTCACAGACTTACAGCTTTCCCCTCAGGAAGTCTTTCGCTAAGACTGTTCTTGTGGAATTTGAAATGTGATATTTGGTAGCCCATAGAGCGCTATGGAGAAAAGGAAATATCTTCAGATAAAAACTGTAAAGAACATTCCTGAGAAACTGCTTTGTGTTCTGTTAATTCACCTAACAGAGTTACAGCTTTCCCCTCTAGAAGCCTTTCGCTAAGACTGTTCTTGCTGTATTTTCAAAGTGATATTTGGAAGCCCATAGAGGGCTACGGTGAAAAAGGATAAAGCTTCAGTTAAAAACTGAAAGAGGCTTTCTGAGAAACGGTTTAGTATTATGTGACTTCCACTCACTGAGTTACAGCTCTATTTCCTAGAGCTGTTTGATAGCCTTATTTCTATGGAATCGGAGAACTGTTATTTTGGATCCCTTTGAAGACTATAGGGCCAAAGGAAATATCTGCCGCTAAAAGTGAGAAAGAAGCTTTCTGAGAAACTTCTCTGAGATCTGTTAATTCATCTCACAGAGTTACAGCATTCCACTCAAGAAGCCTTTCGCTAGGACTGTTCTTTTTGAATTTGCAAAGTGATATTTCGAAGCCCATAGACGGCTGTGGTGAAAAGGGAAATACCTTCAGTTAAAAAATGGAAAGAAGCTTTCTAAGAAACTGCTTGGTGTTCTGTTAATTCATCTCAAAGAGTTACAGCTTTACCCTCAAAAAGACTTTTGCTAAGACTCTTCTTGTGTAATACTCATAGTGATATTTGTAAGCCCTTATAGGGCTATGGTGAAAAAGGAAATATCCTAAGATAAAAGCTGAAAAGAAGCTTTCTGAGAAACTGCTTTGTGTTCTGTTAATTCACCTCACAGAGTTACAGCTTTCCCCTTAAGAAGCCTTTCGCTAAGACTGTTCTTGTGGAATTTGCAGAGTGGTATTTGTAAGCCCATAGAGGGCTATGGTGAAAAAGGAAATATCCTAAGATAAAAACTGAAAAGAACATTTCTGAGAAACTGCTTTGTGATACGTGACTTCCACTCACTGAGTGAGAGCTATATGTCATAGAGCTGTTTGCTAACCTTATTTCTGTGGAATCTGAGAAGGGATAATTCGGTTCCCTTTGAAGACTATAGGGCCAAAGGAAATATCCGCCATAAAAGTGAGAAAGAAGCTTTCTGAGAAACAGCTTTCTGATCTGTAAATTCATCCCACAGAGTTACAGCTTTCCCCTGAGGAAGCCTTTCGCTATGACTGTTCTTGTGGAATTTGCAAAGTGACATTTCGAAGGCCATAGAGAGCTATGGTGAAAAGGAAATATCTTCGGTTTAAAACGGGAAAGAAGCTTTCTGAGACACTGCGTTGTGTTCTGTTAATTCATCCCACAAAGTTACAGCTTTCCCCTCACGAAGCCTTTCCCTAAGACTGTTCTTGTCGAATTTGGGAAGTGATATTTAGAAGCCTACAGAGGTCTACAGTGAAAAAGGAAATAACCTAAGATAAAAACTGAAAAGAAGCTTTCTGAAAAACTGCTTTGTGTTCTCTTAATTCATCTCACAGAGTTACAGCTTTCCTCTCAAGAATCCTTTCGCTAAGACTGTTCTTGTGCAATTTAGAACGTGATATTTAGAAGCCCATAGAGGGCTATGGAGAAAAAGGAAATGTCCTTAGATAAAAACTGGAAAGAAGCTTTCTGAGAAACTGCTTTGTGTTCTGTTAATTCATCTCACAGAGTTACAGCTTTCCCCTCGAGAAGCCTTTCGCTATGACTGTTCTTGTGTAATTCGCAAAGTAATATTTGGAAGCCCATATAGGGTTATGGTGAAAAAAGGAATATCTTCAGTTAGAAAGTGTATAGAAGCTTTCTGAGAAACTGCTTTGTTTTCTGTTAATTCATCTCACAGAGTTACAGCTTTCCCCTCAAGAAGTCTTTCGTTAAGACTGTTCTTGTGGAATTTGCAAAGTGAAATTTGGAAGCCCATAGAGGGCTATGGTGAAAAAGGAAATGTCCTCAGATGAAAACTAGAAAGAAGCTTCTTGAGAAACTACTTTGTGTTCCGTTAATTCATCTCACACAGTTACAGCTTTGCCCTCCAGAAACCGTTCATTAAGACCGTTCTTGTGGAATTTTCAAAGTGCTATTTGGAAACCCATAGGGGGCTATGGTGAAAAAGGAAATATCTTCAGTTATAAACTGGAAAGAAGTTTTCTGAGAAACTGCTTTGTGTTCTGTTAATTCATCTGACAGTGTTACACCTTTCCCCTCAAGAAGCATTCCGCTAAGACTGTTCTTGTGGAATTTGCAAAGTGACATTTGGAAGCCCATAGAGGGCTGTGGTGAAAAAGAAATTTCCTCAGATAAGAACTGAAAAGAAGCTTTCTGAGAAACGACTTTGTGTTCTGTTAATTCATCTTATAGAATTACAGCTTTCCCCTCAAGAAGTCGTTCAGTAAGACTGTTCTTGTGGAATTTGCAAAGTGATATTTGGAAGCCCATAGAGGACCATGGTGTAAAGGAAATATCTTCAGATAAAAACTGGAAAGTAGCTTTCTGAGAAATTGCTTTGTGTTCTGTTAATTCATCTCACAGAATTACGGCTTTCCCCTCAAGAAAACTTTCGCTAAAGCTGTTTTTGTGGAATTTGGAAAAAGGTATATGGAAAACCATAGAGATCTATGGTTAAAAAGAAAATATCCTAAGATAAAAACTGAAAAGAAAATTTCTGAGAAACTGCTTTGTGTTCTCTGAATTCATCTCAAAGACTTACAGCTTTCCCCTCAAGAAACCGTTCACTAAGACTGTTCTCGTGGATTTTGCAAAGTGATATTTGGAAGCCCATAGAGTGCTATGGGGAGAAAGGAAATATCTTCAGTTAAAAAGTGGAAAGAACGTTTCTGAGAAACTGCTTTGTGTTCTGTTAATCCATCTCACAGAGGTACAGCATTCCCCTCAAGAAGTCGTTTACTAAGACTGTTCTTGTGAAATTTGCGAAGTGATATTTGGAAGTGCTTAGAGAACTATGGTGAAAAAGGAAATATCGTAAGATAAAAACCGAAAAGAAGCTTTCTGAGAAACTGCTTTGTGTTTTGTTAATTCATCTCAGAGAGTTACAGCTTTCCGAACAGAAAGCCATTCACTAAGACTGATCTTGTGTTATTTTCAAATTGATATTTGGAAGCCCATAGAGGGCTATGGTGAAAGGGGAAATATCTTCAGTTAAAAACTGGAAAGAAGCTTTCTGAGAAACGGTTTTGTGTTCTCTTAGTTCATCTCACAGAGTTACAGCTTTCCCCTCAAGAAGCCTTTCACCAAGACTGTTCTTGTGGAATTTCCAAAGTGGTCTTTGGAAGTCCATACGTCGCTATGGTGAAAAAGGATATAGCTTCAGTTAAAAAGTGAAAAGAAGCTTTCCGAGGAACTGCTTTGTGATATGTGATTTCCTGTCACTGAGAAACAGCTGTATTTCGTAGAACTGTTGGCTAGGCTTATTTCTGTGGAATCTGAGAAATGTTACTTCGGATCTCTTTGAAGACTATAGGTCCAAAGGAAATATCCGCCACTAAAAGTGTGAAAGAAGCTTTCTGAGAAACTTCTTTGAGTTCTGTGAATTGATCTCACAGAGCTACAGTTTCCCCTCAAGAGGCCTTTCGCTAAGACTGTTCTCGTGGAATTTGCAAAGTGATATTTGGAAAACAATAGAGGGCTATGGTGAAAAAGGAAATATCCTAAGATAAAAACTGAAAAGAAGCTTTTTGAGAAACTGTTTTGCGTACCGTTAATTCATCTCACAGAGTTATAGCTTTCCCCTCAAGAAGCCGTTCATTAAGACTGTTGTTGTGAAATTTGCAAAATGATATTTGGAAGCTCATAGAGGGCTATGGTGAAAATGGAAATATCTTCAGTTAAAAACTGGAGAGAAGCTTTCTGAGAAACTGCTTTGTGTTCTGTTAATTCATACACAGAGTTACACCTTTCCTATCACGAATCCTTTCGCTAAGACTGTTCTTGTGGAGTTTACAAAGTGATATTTGGAAGCCCATAGAGGGGTACGGTTAAAAAGGAAATTTCCTCACATAAAAACTGGAAAGAAGCTTTCTGAGAAACTGCTTTGTGTTTTGTTAATTCATCTCACAGTATTACAGCTCTACCCTCAAGAAGCCCTTCACTAAGACTGTTCTTCTGGAATTTCCAAAGAGATATTTGGAAGCCCATAGAGCGCTATGGTGAAAAAGGAAATATCTTCAGTTAAAAACTGGAGAGAAGCTTTCTGAGAAACTTCTTTGTGTTCTGTTAATTCATGCACAGAGTTACAGCTTTCCTATCAAGAATCCTTTCGCTAAGACTGTTCTTGTGGAGTTTACAAAGTGATATTTGGAAGCCCATAGAGGGGTACGTTTAAAAAGGAAATTTCCTCACATAAAAACTGGAAAGAAGTTTTCTGAGAAACTGCTTTGTGTTCTGTTAATTCATCTCACAGAGTTACAGCTTACCCCTCAAGAAGCATTTCGCTAAGACTGTTCTTGTGGAATTTGCAATGTGATATTTGGAAGCCCATGGAGGGATATGGTGAAAAAGGAAATATCTTCAATTAAAAACTGGAAAGAAGCTTTCTGAGAAACTGCTTTGTTTTCTGTTAATTCATCTCACAGAGTTTCAGCTTTCCCCTCCAGAAGTCTTTCGCTAAGACGGTTCTCGTGGAATTTGCAAAGTGATATTTGGAAGCCGTGAGAGGGCTATGGTGTAAAAGGAAATGTCCTCGGATCAAAAATGGAAAGAAGCTTTCCAACAAACTGTTTTGTGTTCTGTTAATTTATCTGACAGAGTTTCAGCTTTCCCCTCAAGAAGCCGTTCGCTAAGACTGTTCTTGTGGAATTTGCAAAGTGATATTTGAAAGCCCGTCGAGGGCTATGGTGAAAAAGGAAATACCTTCAGTTAAAAACTGGAAAGAAACTTTCTGAGAAACTGCTTTGTATTCTGTTAATTCACCTCACAGAGTTTCAGCTTTCCCCTCTAGAAGCCTTTCGCTAAGACTGTTCTTGTGGAATTTGCAAAGTGATATTTGTAAGCCCATAGAAGTCGATGGTGAAAACGTAAATATCCTAAGATAAAAACTGAAAAGAACCATTCTGAGAAACTGCTTTGTGTTTTGTTAATTCATCTCACAGAGTTACAGGTTTCCCTTCAAGAAGCCTTTCGCTAAGACAGTTCTTGTGGAATATGCAAAGTGATATTTGGAAGCTCATAGTGACCTATAGTGAAAAAGGATATATCTTCAGTTAAAAACTGAAAAGAAGCTTTCTGAGAAACTGCTTTGTGATATATGACTTCCACTCACTGAGTTACAGCTGTATTTCGTAGAGCTGTTTGGCAGTCTTATTTCTGTGGAATCTGAGAACTGTTATTTCGGATCCCTTTGAAGACTGAAGGGCCAAAGGAAATATCCGTCGTTAAAGTTAGAAAGAAGCTTTCTGAGAAACTTCTTTGTGATTTGCGAATTCATTTCACAGAGTTACAGCTTTCCCCTCAAGAAGCCTTTCGCTAAGATTATTCTTGCACAATTTGAAAAATGATATTTGGAAGCCAATAGACGGCTATGGTGAAAACGAAATATCCTCCGATAAAAACTGGAAAGAAGCTTTCTGAGAAATTGCTTTGTGTTCTTTTAATTCATCTCACAGACTTACAGCTTTCCCCTCAGGAAGTCTTTCGCTAAGACTGTTCTTGTGGAATTTGAAATGTGATATTTGGTAGCCCATAGAGCGCTATGGAGAAAAGGAAATATCTTCAGATAAAAACTGTAAAGAACATTCCTGAGAAACTGCTTTGTGTTCTGTTAATTCACCTAACAGAGTTACAGCTTTCCCCTCTAGAAGCCTTTCGCTAAGACTGTTCTTGCTGTATTTTCAAAGTGATATTTTGAAGCCCATAGAGGGCTACGGTGAAAAAGGATAAAGCTTCAGTTAAAAACTGAAAGAGGCTTTCTGAGAAACGGTTTAGTATTATGTGACTTCCACTCACTGAGTTACAGCTCTATTTCCTAGAGCTGTTTGATAGCCTTATTTCTATGGAATCGGAGAACTGTTATTTTGGATCCCTTTGAAGACTATAGGGCCAAAGGAAATATCTGCCGCTAAAAGTGAGAAAGAAGCTTTCTGAGAAACTTCTCTGAGATCTGTTAATTCATCTCACAGAGTTACAGCATTCCACTCAAGAAGCCTTTCGCTAGGACTGTTCTTTTTGAATTTGCAAAGTGATATTTCGAAGCCCATAGACGGCTGTGGTGAAAAGGGAAATACCTTCAGTTAAAAAATGGAAAGAAGCTTTCTAAGAAACTGCTTGGTGTTCTGTTAATTCATCTCAAAGAGTTACAGCTTTACCCTCAAAAAGACTTTTGCTAAGACTCTTCTTGTGTAATATTCATGGTGATATTTGTAAGCCCTTATAGGGCTATGGTGAAAAAGGAAATATCCCAAGATAAAAGCTGAAAAGAAGCTTTCTGAGAAACTGCTTTGTGTTCTGTTAATTCACCTCACAGAGTTACAGCTTTCCCCTTAAGAAGCCTTTCGCTAAGACTGTTCTTGTGGAATTTGCAGAGTGGTATTTGTAAGCCCATAGAGGGCTATGGTGAAAAAGGAAATATCCTAAGATAAAAACTGAAAAGAACATTTCTGAGAAATTGCTTTGTGATACGTGACTTCCACTCACTGAGTGAGAGCTATATGTCATAGAACTGTTTGCTAACCTTATTTCTGTGGAATCTGAGAAGGGATAATTCGGTTCCCTTTGAAGACTATAGGGCCAAAGGAAATATCCGCCATAAAAGTGAGAAAGAAGCTTTCTGAGAAACAGCTTTCTGATCTGTAAATTCATCCCACAGAGTTACAGCTTTCCCCTGAGGAAGCCTTTCGCTATGACTGTTCTTGTGGAATTTGCAAAGTGACATTTCGAAGGCCATAGAGAGCTATGGTGAAAAGGAAATATCTTCGGTTTAAAACGGGACAGAAGCTTTCTGAGACACTGCGTTGTGTTCTGTTAATTCATCCCACAAAGTTACAGCTTTCCCCTCACGAAGCCTTTCCCTAAGACTGTTCTTGTCGAATTTGGGAAGTGATATTTAGAAGCCTACAGAGGTCTACAGTGAAAAAGGAAATAACCTAAGATAAAAACTGAAAAGAAGCTTTCTGAAAAACTGCTTTGTGTTCTCTTAATTCATCTCACAGAGTTACAGCTTTCCTCTCAAGAATCCTTTCGCTAAGACTGTTCTTGTGCAATTTAGAACGTGATATTTAGAAGCCCATAGAGGGCTATGGAGAAAAAGGAAATGTCCTTAGATAAAAACTGGAAAGAAGCTTTCTGAGAAACTGCTTTGTGTTCTGTTAATTCATCTCACAGAGTTACAGCTTTCCCCTCGAGAAGCCTTTCGCTATGACTGTTCTTGTGTAATTCGCAAAGTAATATTTGGAAGCCCATATAGGGTTATGGTGAAAAAAGGAATATCTTCAGTTAGAAAGTGTATAGAAGCTTTCTGAGAAACTGCTTTGTTTTCTGTTAATTCATCTCACAGAGTTACAGCTTTCCCCTCAAGAAGTCTTTCGTTAAGACTGTTCTTGTGGAATTTGCAAAGTGAAATTTGGAAGCCCATAGAGGGCTATGGTGAAAAAGGAAATGTCCTCAGATGAAAACTAGAAAGAAGCTTCTTGAGAAACTACTTTGTGTTCCGTTAATTCATCTCACACAGTTACAGCTTTGCCCTCCAGAAACCGTTCATTAAGACCGTTCTTGTGGAATTTTCAAAGTGCTATTTGGAAACCCATAGGGGGCTATGGTGAAAAAGGAAATATCTTCAGTTATAAACTGGAAAGAAGTTTTCTGAGAAACTGCTTTGTGTTCTGTTAATTCATCTGACAGTGTTACACCTTTCCCCTCAAGAAGCATTCCGCTAAGACTGTTCTTGTGGAATTTGCAAAGTGACATTTGGAAGCCCATAGAGGGCTGTGGTGAAAAAGAAATTTCCTCAGATAAGAACTGAAAAGAAGCTTTCTGAGAAACGACTTTGTGTTCTGTTAATTCATCTTATAGAATTACAGCTTTCCCCTCAAGAAGTCGTTCAGTAAGACTGTTCTTGTGGAATTTGCAAAGTGATATTTGGAAGCCCATAGAGGACCATGGTGTAAAGGAAATATCTTCAGATAAAAACTGGAAAGTAGCTTTCTGAGAAATTGCTTTGTGTTCTGTTAATTCATCTCACAGAATTACGGCTTTCCCCTCAAGAAAACTTTCGCTAAAGCTGTTTTTGTGGAATTTGGAAAAAGGTATATGGAAAACCATAGAGATCTATGGTTAAAAAGAAAATATCCTAAGATAAAAACTGAAAAGAAAATTTCTGAGAAACTGCTTTGTGTTCTCTGAATTCATCTCAAAGACTTACAGCTTTCCCCTCAAGAAACCGTTCACTAAGACTGTTCTCGTGGATTTTGCAAAGTGATATTTGGAAGCCCATAGAGTGCTATGGGGAGAAAGGAAATATCTTCAGTTAAAAAGTGGAAAGAACGTTTCTGAGAAACTGCTTTGTGTTCTGTTAATCCATCTCACAGAGGTACAGCATTCCCCTCAAGAAGTCGTTTACTAAGACTGTTCTTGTGAAATTTGCGAAGTGATATTTGGAAGTGCTTAGAGAACTATGGTGAAAAAGGAAATATCGTAAGATAAAAACCGAAAAGAAGCTTTCTGAGAAACTGCTTTGTGTTTTGTTAATTCATCTCAGAGAGTTACAGCTTTCCGAACAGAAAGCCATTCACTAAGACTGATCTTGTGTTATTTTCAAATTGATATTTGGAAGCCCATAGAGGGCTATGGTGAAAGGGGAAATATCTTCAGTTAAAAACTGGAAAGAAGCTTTCTGAGAAACGGTTTTGTGTTCTCTTAGTTCATCTCACAGAGTTACAGCTTTCCCCTCAAGAAGCCTTTCACCAAGACTGTTCTTGTGGAATTTCCAAAGTGGTCTTTGGAAGTCCATACGTCGCTATGGTGAAAAAGGATATAGCTTCAGTTAAAAAGTGAAAAGAAGCTTTCCGAGGAACTGCTTTGTGATATGTGATTTCCTGTCACTGAGAAACAGCTGTATTTCGTAGAACTGTTGGCTAGGCTTATTTCTGTGGAATCTGAGAAATGTTACTTCGGATCTCTTTGAAGACTATAGGTCCAAAGGAAATATCCGCCACTAAAAGTGTGAAAGAAGCTTTCTGAGAAACTTCTTTGAGTTCTGTGAATTGATCTCACAGAGCTACAGTTTCCCCTCAAGAGGCCTTTCGCTAAGACTGTTCTCGTGGAATTTGCAAAGTGATATTTGGAAAACAATAGAGGGCTATGGTGAAAAAGGAAATATCCTAAGATAAAAACTGAAAAGAAGCTTTTTGAGAAACTGTTTTGCGTACCGTTAATTCATCTCACAGAGTTATAGCTTTCCCCTCAAGAAGCCGTTCATTAAGACTGTTGTTGTGAAATTTGCAAAATGATATTTGGAAGCTCATAGAGGGCTATGGTGAAAATGGAAATATCTTCAGTTAAAAACTGGAGAGAAGCTTTCTGAGAAACTGCTTTGTGTTCTGTTAATTCATACACAGAGTTACACCTTTCCTATCACGAATCCTTTCGCTAAGACTGTTCTTGTGGAGTTTACAAAGTGATATTTGGAAGCCCATAGAGGGGTACGGTTAAAAAGGAAATTTCCTCACATAAAAACTGGAAAGAAGCTTTCTGAGAAACTGCTTTGTGTTTTGTTAATTCATCTCACAGTATTACAGCTCTACCCTCAAGAAGCCCTTCACTAAGACTGTTCTTCTGGAATTTCCAAAGAGATATTTGGAAGCCCATAGAGCGCTATGGTGAAAAAGGAAATATCTTCAGTTAAAAACTGGAGAGAAGCTTTCTGAGAAACTTCTTTGTGTTCTGTTAATTCATGCACAGAGTTACAGCTTTCCTATCAAGAATCCTTTCGCTAAGACTGTTCTTGTGGAGTTTACAAAGTGATATTTGGAAGCCCATAGAGGGGTACGTTTAAAAAGGAAATTTCCTCACATAAAAACTGGAAAGAAGTTTTCTGAGAAACTGCTTTGTGTTCTGTTAATTCATCTCACAGAGTTACAGCTTACCCCTCAAGAAGCATTTCGCTAAGACTGTTCTTGTGGAATTTGCAATGTGATATTTGGAAGCCCATGGAGGGATATGGTGAAAAAGGAAATATCTTCAATTAAAAACTGGAAAGAAGCTTTCTGAGAAACTGCTTTGTTTTCTGTTAATTCATCTCACAGAGTTTCAGCTTTCCCCTCCAGAAGTCTTTCGCTAAGACGGTTCTCGTGGAATTTGCAAAGTGATATTTGGAAGCCGTGAGAGGGCTATGGTGTAAAAGGAAATGTCCTCGGATCAAAAATGGAAAGAAGCTTTCCAACAAACTGTTTTGTGTTCTGTTAATTTATCTGACAGAGTTTCAGCTTTCCCCTCAAGAAGCCGTTCGCTAAGACTGTTCTTGTGGAATTTGCAAAGTGATATTTGAAAGCCCGTCGAGGGCTATGGTGAAAAAGGAAATACCTTCAGTTAAAAACTGGAAAGAAACTTTCTGAGAAACTGCTTTGTATTCTGTTAATTCACCTCACAGAGTTTCAGCTTTCCCCTCTAGAAGCCTTTCGCTAAGACTGTTCTTGTGGAATTTGCAAAGTGATATTTGTAAGCCCATAGAAGTCGATGGTGAAAACGTAAATATCCTAAGATAAAAACTGAAAAGAACCATTCTGAGAAACTGCTTTGTGTTTTGTTAATTCATCTCACAGAGTTACAGGTTTCCCTTCAAGAAGCCTTTCGCTAAGACAGTTCTTGTGGAATATGCAAAGTGATATTTGGAAGCTCATAGTGACCTATAGTGAAAAAGGATATATCTTCAGTTAAAAACTGAAAAGAAGCTTTCTGAGAAACTGCTTTGTGATATATGACTTCCACTCACTGAGTTACAGCTGTATTTCGTAGAGCTGTTTGGCAGTCTTATTTCTGTGGAATCTGAGAACTGTTATTTCGGATCCCTTTGAAGACTGAAGGGCCAAAGGAAATATCCGTCGTTAAAGTTAGAAAGAAGCTTTCTGAGAAACTTCTTTGTGATTTGCGAATTCATTTCACAGAGTTACAGCTTTCCCCTCAAGAAGCCTTTCGCTAAGATTATTCTTGCACAATTTGAAAAATGATATTTGGAAGCCAATAGACGGCTATGGTGAAAACGAAATATCCTCCGATAAAAACTGGAAAGAAGCTTTCTGAGAAATTGCTTTGTGTTCTTTTAATTCATCTCACAGACTTACAGCTTTCCCCTCAGGAAGTCTTTCGCTAAGACTGTTCTTGTGGAATTTGAAATGTGATATTTGGTAGCCCATAGAGCGCTATGGAGAAAAGGAAATATCTTCAGATAAAAACTGTAAAGAACATTCCTGAGAAACTGCTTTGTGTTCTGTTAATTCACCTAACAGAGTTACAGCTTTCCCCTCTAGAAGCCTTTCGCTAAGACTGTTCTTGCTGTATTTTCAAAGTGATATTTTGAAGCCCATAGAGGGCTACGGTGAAAAAGGATAAAGCTTCAGTTAGAAACTGAAAGAGGCTTTCTGAGAAACGGTTTAGTATTATGTGACTTCCACTCACTGAGTTACAGCTCTATTTCCTAGAGCTGTTTGATAGCCTTATTTCTATGGAATCGGAGAACTGTTATTTTGGATCCCTTTGAAGACTATAGGGCCAAAGGAAATATCTGCCGCTATAAGTGAGAAAGAAGCTTTCTGAGAAACTTCTCTGAGATCTGTTAATTCATCTCACAGAGTTACAGCATTCCACTCAAGAAGCCTTTCGCTAGGACTGTTCTTTTTGAATTTGCAAAGTGATATTTCGAAGCCCATAGACGGCTGTGGTGAAAAGGGAAATACCTTCAGTTAAAAAATGGAAAGAAGCTTTCTAAGAAACTGCTTGGTGTTCTGTTAATTCATCTCAAAGAGTTACAGCTTTACCCTCAAAAAGACTTTTGCTAAGACTCTTCTTGTGTAATACTCATAGTGATATTTGTAAGCCCTTATAGGGCTATGGTGAAAAAGGAAATATCCTAAGATAAAAGCTGAAAAGAAGCTTTCTGAGAAACTGCTTTGTGTTCTGTTAATTCACCTCACAGAGTTACAGCTTTCCCCTTAAGAAGCCTTTCGCTAAGACTGTTCTTGTGGAATTTGCAGAGTGGTATTTGTAAGCCCATAGAGGGCTATGGTGAAAAAGGAAATATCCTAAGATAAAAACTGAAAAGAACATTTCTGAGAAACTGCTTTGTGATACGTGACTTCCACTCACTGAGTGAGAGCTATATGTCATAGAGCTGTTTGCTAACCTTATTTCTGTGGAATCTGAGAAGGGATAATTCGGTTCCCTTTGAAGACTATAGGGCCAAAGGAAATATCCGCCATAAAAGTGAGAAAGAAGCTTTCTGAGAAACAGCTTTCTGATCTGTAAATTCATCCCACAGAGTTACAGCTTTCCCCTGAGGAAGCCTTTCGCTATGACTGTTCTTGTGGAATTTGCAAAGTGACATTTCGAAGGCCATAGAGAGCTATGGTGAAAAGGAAATATCTTCGGTTTAAAACGGGAAAGAAGCTTTCTGAGACACTGCGTTGTGTTCTGTTAATTCATCCCACAAAGTTACAGCTTTCCCCTCACGAAGCCTTTCCCTAAGACTGTTCTTGTCGAATTTGGGAAGTGATATTTAGAAGCCTACAGAGGTCTACAGTGAAAAAGGAAATAACCTAAGATAAAAACTGAAAAGAAGCTTTCTGAAAAACTGCTTTGTGTTCTCTTAATTCATCTCACAGAGTTACAGCTTTCCTCTCAAGAATCCTTTCGCTAAGACTGTTCTTGTGCAATTTAGAACGTGATATTTAGAAGCCCATAGAGGGCTATGGAGAAAAAGGAAATGTCCTTAGATAAAAACTGGAAAGAAGCTTTCTGAGAAACTGCTTTGTGTTCTGTTAATTCATCTCACAGAGTTACAGCTTTCCCCTCGAGAAGCCTTTCGCTATGACTGTTCTTGTGTAATTCGCAAAGTAATATTTGGAAGCCCATATAGGGTTATGGTGAAAAAAGGAATATCTTCAGTTAGAAAGTGTATAGAAGCTTTCTGAGAAACTGCTTTGTTTTCTGTTAATTCATCTCACAGAGTTACAGCTTTCCCCTCAAGAAGTCTTTCGTTAAGACTGTTCTTGTGGAATTTGCAAAGTGAAATTTGGAAGCCCATAGAGGGCTATGGTGAAAAAGGAAATGTCCTCAGATGAAAACTAGAAAGAAGCTTCTTGAGAAACTACTTTGTGTTCCGTTAATTCATCTCACACAGTTACAGCTTTGCCCTCCAGAAACCGTTCATTAAGACCGTTCTTGTGGAATTTTCAAAGTGCTATTTGGAAACCCATAGGGGGCTATGGTGAAAAAGGAAATATCTTCAGTTATAAACTGGAAAGAAGTTTTCTGAGAAACTGCTTTGTGTTCTGTTAATTCATCTGACAGTGTTACACCTTTCCCCTCAAGAAGCATTCCGCTAAGACTGTTCTTGTGGAATTTGCAAAGTGACATTTGGAAGCCCATAGAGGGCTGTGGTGAAAAAGAAATTTCCTCAGATAAGAACTGAAAAGAAGCTTTCTGAGAAACGACTTTGTGTTCTGTTAATTCATCTTATAGAATTACAGCTTTCCCCTCAAGAAGTCGTTCAGTAAGACTGTTCTTGTGGAATTTGCAAAGTGATATTTGGAAGCCCATAGAGGACCATGGTGTAAAGGAAATATCTTCAGATAAAAACTGGAAAGTAGCTTTCTGAGAAATTGCTTTGTGTTCTGTTAATTCATCTCACAGAATTACGGCTTTCCCCTCAAGAAAACTTTCGCTAAAGCTGTTTTTGTGGAATTTGGAAAAAGGTATATGGAAAACCATAGAGATCTATGGTTAAAAAGAAAATATCCTAAGATAAAAACTGAAAAGAAAATTTCTGAGAAACTGCTTTGTGTTCTCTGAATTCATCTCAAAGACTTACAGCTTTCCCCTCAAGAAACCGTTCACTAAGACTGTTCTCGTGGATTTTGCAAAGTGATATTTGGAAGCCCATAGAGTGCTATGGGGAGAAAGGAAATATCTTCAGTTAAAAAGTGGAAAGAACGTTTCTGAGAAACTGCTTTGTGTTCTGTTAATCCATCTCACAGAGGTACAGCATTCCCCTCAAGAAGTCGTTTACTAAGACTGTTCTTGTGAAATTTGCGAAGTGATATTTGGAAGTGCTTAGAGAACTATGGTGAAAAAGGAAATATCGTAAGATAAAAACCGAAAAGAAGCTTTCTGAGAAACTGCTTTGTGTTTTGTTAATTCATCTCAGAGAGTTACAGCTTTCCGAACAGAAAGCCATTCACTAAGACTGATCTTGTGTTATTTTCAAATTGATATTTGGAAGCCCATAGAGGGCTATGGTGAAAGGGGAAATATCTTCAGTTAAAAACTGGAAAGAAGCTTTCTGAGAAACGGTTTTGTGTTCTCTTAGTTCATCTCACAGAGTTACAGCTTTCCCCTCAAGAAGCCTTTCACCAAGACTGTTCTTGTGGAATTTCCAAAGTGGTCTTTGGAAGTCCATACGTCGCTATGGTGAAAAAGGATATAGCTTCAGTTAAAAAGTGAAAAGAAGCTTTCCGAGGAACTGCTTTGTGATATGTGATTTCCTGTCACTGAGAAACAGCTGTATTTCGTAGAACTGTTGGCTAGGCTTATTTCTGTGGAATCTGAGAAATGTTACTTCGGATCTCTTTGAAGACTATAGGTCCAAAGGAAATATCCGCCACTAAAAGTGTGAAAGAAGCTTTCTGAGAAACTTCTTTGAGTTCTGTGAATTGATCTCACAGAGCTACAGTTTCCCCTCAAGAGGCCTTTCGCTAAGACTGTTCTCGTGGAATTTGCAAAGTGATATTTGGAAAACAATAGAGGGCTATGGTGAAAAAGGAAATATCCTAAGATAAAAACTGAAAAGAAGCTTTTTGAGAAACTGTTTTGCGTACCGTTAATTCATCTCACAGAGTTATAGCTTTCCCCTCAAGAAGCCGTTCATTAAGACTGTTGTTGTGAAATTTGCAAAATGATATTTGGAAGCTCATAGAGGGCTATGGTGAAAATGGAAATATCTTCAGTTAAAAACTGGAGAGAAGCTTTCTGAGAAACTGCTTTGTGTTCTGTTAATTCATACACAGAGTTACACCTTTCCTATCACGAATCCTTTCGCTAAGACTGTTCTTGTGGAGTTTACAAAGTGATATTTGGAAGCCCATAGAGGGGTACGGTTAAAAAGGAAATTTCCTCACATAAAAACTGGAAAGAAGCTTTCTGAGAAACTGCTTTGTGTTTTGTTAATTCATCTCACAGTATTACAGCTCTACCCTCAAGAAGCCCTTCACTAAGACTGTTCTTCTGGAATTTCCAAAGAGATATTTGGAAGCCCATAGAGCGCTATGGTGAAAAAGGAAATATCTTCAGTTAAAAACTGGAGAGAAGCTTTCTGAGAAACTTCTTTGTGTTCTGTTAATTCATGCACAGAGTTACAGCTTTCCTATCAAGAATCCTTTCGCTAAGACTGTTCTTGTGGAGTTTACAAAGTGATATTTGGAAGCCCATAGAGGGGTACGGTTAAAAAGGAAATTTCCTCACATAAAAACTGGAAAGAAGTTTTCTGAGAAACTGCATTGTGTTCTGTTAATTCATCTCACAGAGTTACAGCTTACCCCTCAAGAAGCATTTCGCTAAGACTGTTCTTGTGGAATTTGCAATGTGATATTTGGAAGCCCATGGAGGGATATGGTGAAAAAGGAAATATCTTCAATTAAAAACTGGAAAGAAGCTTTCTGAGAAACTGCTTTGTATTCTGTTAATTCACCTCACAGAGTTTCAGCTTTCCCCTCTAGAAGCCTTTCGCTAAGACTGTTCTTGTGGAATTTGCAAAGTGATATTTGTAAGCCCATAGAAGTCGATGGTGAAAACGTAAATATCCTAAGATAAAAACTGAAAAGAACCATTCTGAGAAACTGCTTTGTGTTTTGTTAATTCATCTCACAGAGTTACAGGTTTCCCTTCAAGAAGCCTTTCGCTAAGACAGTTCTTGTGGAATATGCAAAGTGATATTTGGAAGCTCATAGTGACCTATAGTGAAAAAGGATATATCTTCAGTTAAAAACTGAAAAGAAGCTTTCTGAGAAACTGCTTTGTGATATATGACTTCCACTCACTGAGTTACAGCTGTATTTCGTAGAGCTGTTTGGCAGTCTTATTTCTGTGGAATCTGAGAACTGTTATTTCGGATCCCTTTGAAGACTGAAGGGCCAAAGGAAATATCCGTCGTTAAAGTTAGAAAGAAGCTTTCTGAGAAACTTCTTTGTGATTTGCGAATTCATTTCACAGAGTTACAGCTTTCCCCTCAAGAAGCCTTTCGCTAAGATTATTCTTGCACAATTTGAAAAATGATATTTGGAAGCCAATAGACGGCTATGGTGAAAACGAAATATCCTCCGATAAAAACTGGAAAGAAGCTTTCTGAGAAATTGCTTTGTGTTCTTTTAATTCATCTCACAGACTTACAGCTTTCCCCTCAGGAAGTCTTTCGCTAAGACTGTTCTTGTGGAATTTGAAATGTGATATTTGGTAGCCCATAGAGCGCTATGGAGAAAAGGAAATATCTTCAGATAAAAACTGTAAAGAACATTCCTGAGAAACTGCTTTGTGTTCTGTTAATTCACCTAACAGAGTTACAGCTTTCCCCTCTAGAAGCCTTTCGCTAAGACTGTTCTTGCTGTATTTTCAAAGTGATATTTTGAAGCCCATAGAGGGCTACGGTGAAAAAGGATAAAGCTTCAGTTAGAAACTGAAAGAGGCTTTCTGAGAAACGGTTTAGTATTATGTGACTTCCACTCACTGAGTTACAGCTCTATTTCCTAGAGCTGTTTGATAGCCTTATTTCTATGGAATCGGAGAACTGTTATTTTGGATCCCTTTGAAGACTATAGGGCCAAAGGAAATATCTGCCGCTATAAGTGAGAAAGAAGCTTTCTGAGAAACTTCTCTGAGATCTGTTAATTCATCTCACAGAGTTACAGCATTCCACTCAAGAAGCCTTTCGCTAGGACTGTTCTTTTTGAATTTGCAAAGTGATATTTCGAAGCCCATAGACGGCTGTGGTGAAAAGGGAAATACCTTCAGTTAAAAAATGGAAAGAAGCTTTCTAAGAAACTGCTTGGTGTTCTGTTAATTCATCTCAAAGAGTTACAGCTTTACCCTCAAAAAGACTTTTGCTAAGACTCTTCTTGTGTAATACTCATAGTGATATTTGTAAGCCCTTATAGGGCTATGGTGAAAAAGGAAATATCCCAAGATAAAAGCTGAAAAGAAGCTTTCTGAGAAACTGCTTTGTGTTCTGTTAATTCACCTCACAGAGTTACAGCTTTCCCCTTAAGAAGCCTTTCGCTAAGACTGTTCTTGTGGAATTTGCAGAGTGGTATTTGTAAGCCCATAGAGGGCTATGGTGAAAAAGGAAATATCCTAAGATAAAAACTGAAAAGAACATTTCTGAGAAACTGCTTTGTGATACGTGACTTCCACTCACTGAGTGAGAGCTATATGTCATAGAGCTGTTTGCTAACCTTATTTCTGTGGAATCTGAGAAGGGATAATTCGGTTCCCTTTGAAGACTATAGGGCCAAAGGAAATATCCGCCATAAAAGTGAGAAAGAAGCTTTCTGAGAAACAGCTTTCTGATCTGTAAATTCATCCCACAGAGTTACAGCTTTCCCCTGAGGAAGCCTTTCGCTATGACTGTTCTTGTGGAATTTGCAAAGTGACATTTCGAAGGCCATAGAGAGCTATGGTGAAAAGGAAATATCTTCGGTTTAAAACGGGAAAGAAGCTTTCTGAGACACTGCGTTGTGTTCTGTTAATTCATCCCACAAAGTTACAGCTTTCCCCTCACGAAGCCTTTCCCTAAGACTGTTCTTGTCGAATTTGGGAAGTGATATTTAGAAGCCTACAGAGGTCTACAGTGAAAAAGGAAATAACCTAAGATAAAAACTGAAAAGAAGCTTTCTGAAAAACTGCTTTGTGTTCTCTTAATTCATCTCACAGAGTTACAGCTTTCCTCTCAAGAATCCTTTCGCTAAGACTGTTCTTGTGCAATTTAGAACGTGATATTTAGAAGCCCATAGAGGGCTATGGAGAAAAAGGAAATGTCCTTAGATAAAAACTGGAAAGAAGCTTTCTGAGAAACTGCTTTGTGTTCTGTTAATTCATCTCACAGAGTTACAGCTTTCCCCTCGAGAAGCCTTTCGCTATGACTGTTCTTGTGTAATTCGCAAAGTAATATTTGGAAGCCCATATAGGGTTATGGTGAAAAAAGGAATATCTTCAGTTAGAAAGTGTATAGAAGCTTTCTGAGAAACTGCTTTGTTTTCTGTTAATTCATCTCACAGAGTTACAGCTTTCCCCTCAAGAAGTCTTTCGTTAAGACTGTTCTTGTGGAATTTGCAAAGTGAAATTTGGAAGCCCATAGAGGGCTATGGTGAAAAAGGAAATGTCCTCAGATGAAAACTAGAAAGAAGCTTCTTGAGAAACTACTTTGTGTTCCGTTAATTCATCTCACACAGTTACAGCTTTGCCCTCCAGAAACCGTTCATTAAGACCGTTCTTGTGGAATTTTCAAAGTGCTATTTGGAAACCCATAGGGGGCTATGGTGAAAAAGGAAATATCTTCAGTTATAAACTGGAAAGAAGTTTTCTGAGAAACTGCTTTGTGTTCTGTTAATTCATCTGACAGTGTTACACCTTTCCCCTCAAGAAGCATTCCGCTAAGACTGTTCTTGTGGAATTTGCAAAGTGACATTTGGAAGCCCATAGAGGGCTGTGGTGAAAAAGAAATTTCCTCAGATAAGAACTGAAAAGAAGCTTTCTGAGAAACGACTTTGTGTTCTGTTAATTCATCTTATAGAATTACAGCTTTCCCCTCAAGAAGTCGTTCAGTAAGACTGTTCTTGTGGAATTTGCAAAGTGATATTTGGAAGCCCATAGAGGACCATGGTGTAAAGGAAATATCTTCAGATAAAAACTGGAAAGTAGCTTTCTGAGAAATTGCTTTGTGTTCTGTTAATTCATCTCACAGAATTACGGCTTTCCCCTCAAGAAAACTTTCGCTAAAGCTGTTTTTGTGGAATTTGGAAAAAGGTATATGGAAAACCATAGAGATCTATGGTTAAAAAGAAAATATCCTAAGATAAAAACTGAAAAGAAAATTTCTGAGAAACTGCTTTGTGTTCTCTGAATTCATCTCAAAGACTTACAGCTTTCCCCTCAAGAAACCGTTCACTAAGACTGTTCTCGTGGATTTTGCAAAGTGATATTTGGAAGCCCATAGAGTGCTATGGGGAGAAAGGAAATATCTTCAGTTAAAAAGTGGAAAGAACGTTTCTGAGAAACTGCTTTGTGTTCTGTTAATCCATCTCACAGAGGTACAGCATTCCCCTCAAGAAGTCGTTTACTAAGACTGTTCTTGTGAAATTTGCGAAGTGATATTTGGAAGTGCTTAGAGAACTATGGTGAAAAAGGAAATATCGTAAGATAAAAACCGAAAAGAAGCTTTCTGAGAAACTGCTTTGTGTTTTGTTAATTCATCTCAGAGAGTTACAGCTTTCCGAACAGAAAGCCATTCACTAAGACTGATCTTGTGTTATTTTCAAATTGATATTTGGAAGCCCATAGAGGGCTATGGTGAAAGGGGAAATATCTTCAGTTAAAAACTGGAAAGAAGCTTTCTGAGAAACGGTTTTGTGTTCTCTTAGTTCATCTCACAGAGTTACAGCTTTCCCCTCAAGAAGCCTTTCACCAAGACTGTTCTTGTGGAATTTCCAAAGTGGTCTTTGGAAGTCCATACGTCGCTATGGTGAAAAAGGATATAGCTTCAGTTAAAAAGTGAAAAGAAGCTTTCCGAGGAACTGCTTTGTGATATGTGATTTCCTGTCACTGAGAAACAGCTGTATTTCGTAGAACTGTTGGCTAGGCTTATTTCTGTGGAATCTGAGAAATGTTACTTCGGATCTCTTTGAAGACTATAGGTCCAAAGGAAATATCCGCCACTAAAAGTGTGAAAGAAGCTTTCTGAGAAACTTCTTTGAGTTCTGTGAATTGATCTCACAGAGCTACAGTTTCCCCTCAAGAGGCCTTTCGCTAAGACTGTTCTCGTGGAATTTGCAAAGTGATATTTGGAAAACAATAGAGGGCTATGGTGAAAAAGGAAATATCCTAAGATAAAAACTGAAAAGAAGCTTTTTGAGAAACTGTTTTGCGTACCGTTAATTCATCTCACAGAGTTATAGCTTTCCCCTCAAGAAGCCGTTCATTAAGACTGTTGTTGTGAAATTTGCAAAATGATATTTGGAAGCTCATAGAGGGCTATGGTGAAAATGGAAATATCTTCAGTTAAAAACTGGAGAGAAGCTTTCTGAGAAACTGCTTTGTGTTCTGTTAATTCATACACAGAGTTACACCTTTCCTATCACGAATCCTTTCGCTAAGACTGTTCTTGTGGAGTTTACAAAGTGATATTTGGAAGCCCATAGAGGGGTACGGTTAAAAAGGAAATTTCCTCACATAAAAACTGGAAAGAAGCTTTCTGAGAAACTGCTTTGTGTTTTGTTAATTCATCTCACAGTATTACAGCTCTACCCTCAAGAAGCCCTTCACTAAGACTGTTCTTCTGGAATTTCCAAAGAGATATTTGGAAGCCCATAGAGCGCTATGGTGAAAAAGGAAATATCTTCAGTTAAAAACTGGAGAGAAGCTTTCTGAGAAACTTCTTTGTGTTCTGTTAATTCATGCACAGAGTTACAGCTTTCCTATCAAGAATCCTTTCGCTAAGACTGTTCTTGTGGAGTTTACAAAGTGATATTTGGAAGCCCATAGAGGGGTACGTTTAAAAAGGAAATTTCCTCACATAAAAACTGGAAAGAAGTTTTCTGAGAAACTGCTTTGTGTTCTGTTAATTCATCTCACAGAGTTACAGCTTACCCCTCAAGAAGCATTTCGCTAAGACTGTTCTTGTGGAATTTGCAATGTGATATTTGGAAGCCCATGGAGGGATATGGTGAAAAAGGAAATATCTTCAATTAAAAACTGGAAAGAAGCTTTCTGAGAAACTGCTTTGTTTTCTGTTAATTCATCTCACAGAGTTTCAGCTTTCCCCTCCAGAAGTCTTTCGCTAAGACGGTTCTCGTGGAATTTGCAAAGTGATATTTGGAAGCCGTGAGAGGGCTATGGTGTAAAAGGAAATGTCCTCGGATCAAAAATGGAAAGAAGCTTTCCAACAAACTGTTTTGTGTTCTGTTAATTTATCTGACAGAGTTTCAGCTTTCCCCTCAAGAAGCCGTTCGCTAAGACTGTTCTTGTGGAATTTGCAAAGTGATATTTGAAAGCCCGTCGAGGGCTATGGTGAAAAAGGAAATACCTTCCGTTAAAAACTGGAAAGAAACTTTCTGAGAAACTGCTTTGTATTCTGTTAATTCACCTCACAGAGTTTCAGCTTTCCCCTCTAGAAGCCTTTCGCTAAGACTGTTCTTGTGGAATTTGCAAAGTGATATTTGTAAGCCCATAGAAGTCGATGGTGAAAACGTAAATATCCTAAGATAAAAACTGAAAAGAACCATTCTGAGAAACTGCTTTGTGTTTTGTTAATTCATCTCACAGAGTTACAGGTTTCCCTTCAAGAAGCCTTTCGCTAAGACAGTTCTTGTGGAATATGCAAAGTGATATTTGGAAGCTCATAGTGACCTATAGTGAAAAAGGATATATCTTCAGTTAAAAACTGAAAAGAAGCTTTCTGAGAAACTGCTTTGTGATATATGACTTCCACTCACTGAGTTACAGCTGTATTTCGTAGAGCTGTTTGGCAGTCTTATTTCTGTGGAATCTGAGAACTGTTATTTCGGATCCCTTTGAAGACTGAAGGGCCAAAGGAAATATCCGTCGTTAAAGTTAGAAAGAAGCTTTCTGAGAAACTTCTTTGTGATTTGCGAATTCATTTCACAGAGTTACAGCTTTCCCCTCAAGAAGCCTTTCGCTAAGATTATTCTTGCACAATTTGAAAAATGATATTTGGAAGCCAATAGACGGCTATGGTGAAAACGAAATATCCTCCGATAAAAACTGGAAAGAAGCTTTCTGAGAAATTGCTTTGTGTTCTTTTAATTCATCTCACAGACTTACAGCTTTCCCCTCAGGAAGTCTTTCGCTAAGACTGTTCTTGTGGAATTTGAAATGTGATATTTGGTAGCCCATAGAGCGCTATGGAGAAAAGGAAATATCTTCAGATAAAAACTGTAAAGAACATTCCTGAGAAACTGCTTTGTGTTCTGTTAATTCACCTAACAGAGTTACAGCTTTCCCCTCTAGAAGCCTTTCGCTAAGACTGTTCTTGCTGTATTTTCAAAGTGATATTTTGAAGCCCATAGAGGGCTACGGTGAAAAAGGATAAAGCTTCAGTTAGAAACTGAAAGAGGCTTTCTGAGAAACGGTTTAGTATTATGTGACTTCCACTCACTGAGTTACAGCTCTATTTCCTAGAGCTGTTTGATAGCCTTATTTCTATGGAATCGGAGAACTGTTATTTTGGATCCCTTTGAAGACTATAGGGCCAAAGGAAATATCTGCCGCTATAAGTGAGAAAGAAGCTTTCTGAGAAACTTCTCTGAGATCTGTTAATTCATCTCACAGAGTTACAGCATTCCACTCAAGAAGCCTTTCGCTAGGACTGTTCTTTTTGAATTTGCAAAGTGATATTTCGAAGCCCATAGACGGCTGTGGTGAAAAGGGAAATACCTTCAGTTAAAAAATGGAAAGAAGCTTTCTAAGAAACTGCTTGGTGTTCTGTTAATTCATCTCAAAGAGTTACAGCTTTACCCTCAAAAAGACTTTTGCTAAGACTCTTCTTGTGTAATACTCATAGTGATATTTGTAAGCCCTTATAGGGCTATGGTGAAAAAGGAAATATCCCAAGATAAAAGCTGAAAAGAAGCTTTCTGAGAAACTGCTTTGTGTTCTGTTAATTCACCTCACAGAGTTACAGCTTTCCCCTTAAGAAGCCTTTCGCTAAGACTGTTCTTGTGGAATTTGCAGAGTGGTATTTGTAAGCCCATAGAGGGCTATGGTGAAAAAGGAAATATCCTAAGATAAAAACTGAAAAGAACATTTCTGAGAAACTGCTTTGTGATACGTGACTTCCACTCACTGAGTGAGAGCTATATGTCATAGAGCTGTTTGCTAACCTTATTTCTGTGGAATCTGAGAAGGGATAATTCGGTTCCCTTTGAAGACTATAGGGCCAAAGGAAATATCCGCCATAAAAGTGAGAAAGAAGCTTTCTGAGAAACAGCTTTCTGATCTGTAAATTCATCCCACAGAGTTACAGCTTTCCCCTGAGGAAGCCTTTCGCTATGACTGTTCTTGTGGAATTTGCAAAGTGACATTTCGAAGGCCATAGAGAGCTATGGTGAAAAGGAAATATCTTCGGTTTAAAACGGGAAAGAAGCTTTCTGAGACACTGCGTTGTGTTCTGTTAATTCATCCCACAAAGTTACAGCTTTCCCCTCACGAAGCCTTTCCCTAAGACTGTTCTTGTCGAATTTGGGAAGTGATATTTAGAAGCCTACAGAGGTCTACAGTGAAAAAGGAAATAACCTAAGATAAAAACTGAAAAGAAGCTTTCTGAAAAACTGCTTTGTGTTCTCTTAATTCATCTCACAGAGTTACAGCTTTCCTCTCAAGAATCCTTTCGCTAAGACTGTTCTTGTGCAATTTAGAACGTGATATTTAGAAGCCCATAGAGGGCTATGGAGAAAAAGGAAATGTCCTTAGATAAAAACTGGAAAGAAGCTTTCTGAGAAACTGCTTTGTGTTCTGTTAATTCATCTCACAGAGTTACAGCTTTCCCCTCGAGAAGCCTTTCGCTATGACTGTTCTTGTGTAATTCGCAAAGTAATATTTGGAAGCCCATATAGGGTTATGGTGAAAAAAGGAATATCTTCAGTTAGAAAGTGTATAGAAGCTTTCTGAGAAACTGCTTTGTTTTCTGTTAATTCATCTCACAGAGTTACAGCTTTCCCCTCAAGAAGTCTTTCGTTAAGACTGTTCTTGTGGAATTTGCAAAGTGAAATTTGGAAGCCCATAGAGGGCTATGGTGAAAAAGGAAATGTCCTCAGATGAAAACTAGAAAGAAGCTTCTTGAGAAACTACTTTGTGTTCCGTTAATTCATCTCACACAGTTACAGCTTTGCCCTCCAGAAACCGTTCATTAAGACCGTTCTTGTGGAATTTTCAAAGTGCTATTTGGAAACCCATAGGGGGCTATGGTGAAAAAGGAAATATCTTCAGTTATAAACTGGAAAGAAGTTTTCTGAGAAACTGCTTTGTGTTCTGTTAATTCATCTGACAGTGTTACACCTTTCCCCTCAAGAAGCATTCCGCTAAGACTGTTCTTGTGGAATTTGCAAAGTGACATTTGGAAGCCCATAGAGGGCTGTGGTGAAAAAGAAATTTCCTCAGATAAGAACTGAAAAGAAGCTTTCTGAGAAACGACTTTGTGTTCTGTTAATTCATCTTATAGAATTACAGCTTTCCCCTCAAGAAGTCGTTCAGTAAGACTGTTCTTGTGGAATTTGCAAAGTGATATTTGGAAGCCCATAGAGGACCATGGTGTAAAGGAAATATCTTCAGATAAAAACTGGAAAGTAGCTTTCTGAGAAATTGCTTTGTGTTCTGTTAATTCATCTCACAGAATTACGGCTTTCCCCTCAAGAAAACTTTCGCTAAAGCTGTTTTTGTGGAATTTGGAAAAAGGTATATGGAAAACCATAGAGATCTATGGTTAAAAAGAAAATATCCTAAGATAAAAACTGAAAAGAAAATTTCTGAGAAACTGCTTTGTGTTCTCTGAATTCATCTCAAAGACTTACAGCTTTCCCCTCAAGAAACCGTTCACTAAGACTGTTCTCGTGGATTTTGCAAAGTGATATTTGGAAGCCCATAGAGTGCTATGGGGAGAAAGGAAATATCTTCAGTTAAAAAGTGGAAAGAACGTTTCTGAGAAACTGCTTTGTGTTCTGTTAATCCATCTCACAGAGGTACAGCATTCCCCTCAAGAAGTCGTTTACTAAGACTGTTCTTGTGAAATTTGCGAAGTGATATTTGGAAGTGCTTAGAGAACTATGGTGAAAAAGGAAATATCGTAAGATAAAAACCGAAAAGAAGCTTTCTGAGAAACTGCTTTGTGTTTTGTTAATTCATCTCAGAGAGTTACAGCTTTCCGAACAGAAAGCCATTCACTAAGACTGATCTTGTGTTATTTTCAAATTGATATTTGGAAGCCCATAGAGGGCTATGGTGAAAGGGGAAATATCTTCAGTTAAAAACTGGAAAGAAGCTTTCTGAGAAACGGTTTTGTGTTCTCTTAGTTCATCTCACAGAGTTACAGCTTTCCCCTCAAGAAGCCTTTCACCAAGACTGTTCTTGTGGAATTTCCAAAGTGGTCTTTGGAAGTCCATACGTCGCTATGGTGAAAAAGGATATAGCTTCAGTTAAAAAGTGAAAAGAAGCTTTCCGAGGAACTGCTTTGTGATATGTGATTTCCTGTCACTGAGAAACAGCTGTATTTCGTAGAACTGTTGGCTAGGCTTATTTCTGTGGAATCTGAGAAATGTTACTTCGGATCTCTTTGAAGACTATAGGTCCAAAGGAAATATCCGCCACTAAAAGTGTGAAAGAAGCTTTCTGAGAAACTTCTTTGAGTTCTGTGAATTGATCTCACAGAGCTACAGTTTCCCCTCAAGAGGCCTTTCGCTAAGACTGTTCTCGTGGAATTTGCAAAGTGATATTTGGAAAACAATAGAGGGCTATGGTGAAAAAGGAAATATCCTAAGATAAAAACTGAAAAGAAGCTTTTTGAGAAACTGTTTTGCGTACCGTTAATTCATCTCACAGAGTTATAGCTTTCCCCTCAAGAAGCCGTTCATTAAGACTGTTGTTGTGAAATTTGCAAAATGATATTTGGAAGCTCATAGAGGGCTATGGTGAAAATGGAAATATCTTCAGTTAAAAACTGGAGAGAAGCTTTCTGAGAAACTGCTTTGTGTTCTGTTAATTCATACACAGAGTTACACCTTTCCTATCACGAATCCTTTCGCTAAGACTGTTCTTGTGGAGTTTACAAAGTGATATTTGGAAGCCCATAGAGGGGTACGGTTAAAAAGGAAATTTCCTCACATAAAAACTGGAAAGAAGCTTTCTGAGAAACTGCTTTGTGTTTTGTTAATTCATCTCACAGTATTACAGCTCTACCCTCAAGAAGCCCTTCACTAAGACTGTTCTTCTGGAATTTCCAAAGAGATATTTGGAAGCCCATAGAGCGCTATGGTGAAAAAGGAAATATCTTCAGTTAAAAACTGGAGAGAAGCTTTCTGAGAAACTTCTTTGTGTTCTGTTAATTCATGCACAGAGTTACAGCTTTCCTATCAAGAATCCTTTCGCTAAGACTGTTCTTGTGGAGTTTACAAAGTGATATTTGGAAGCCCATAGAGGGGTACGTTTAAAAAGGAAATTTCCTCACATAAAAACTGGAAAGAAGTTTTCTGAGAAACTGCTTTGTGTTCTGTTAATTCATCTCACAGAGTTACAGCTTACCCCTCAAGAAGCATTTCGCTAAGACTGTTCTTGTGGAATTTGCAATGTGATATTTGGAAGCCCATGGAGGGATATGGTGAAAAAGGAAATATCTTCAATTAAAAACTGGAAAGAAGCTTTCTGAGAAACTGCTTTGTTTTCTGTTAATTCATCTCACAGAGTTTCAGCTTTCCCCTCCAGAAGTCTTTCGCTAAGACGGTTCTCGTGGAATTTGCAAAGTGATATTTGGAAGCCGTGAGAGGGCTATGGTGTAAAAGGAAATGTCCTCGGATCAAAAATGGAAAGAAGCTTTCCAACAAACTGTTTTGTGTTCTGTTAATTTATCTGACAGAGTTTCAGCTTTCCCCTCAAGAAGCCGTTCGCTAAGACTGTTCTTGTGGAATTTGCAAAGTGATATTTGAAAGCCCGTCGAGGGCTATGGTGAAAAAGGAAATACCTTCCGTTAAAAACTGGAAAGAAACTTTCTGAGAAACTGCTTTGTATTCTGTTAATTCACCTCACAGAGTTTCAGCTTTCCCCTCTAGAAGCCTTTCGCTAAGACTGTTCTTGTGGAATTTGCAAAGTGATATTTGTAAGCCCATAGAAGTCGATGGTGAAAACGTAAATATCCTAAGATAAAAACTGAAAAGAACCATTCTGAGAAACTGCTTTGTGTTTTGTTAATTCATCTCACAGAGTTACAGGTTTCCCTTCAAGAAGCCTTTCGCTAAGACAGTTCTTGTGGAATATGCAAAGTGATATTTGGAAGCTCATAGTGACCTATAGTGAAAAAGGATATATCTTCAGTTAAAAACTGAAAAGAAGCTTTCTGAGAAACTGCTTTGTGATATATGACTTCCACTCACTGAGTTACAGCTGTATTTCGTAGAGCTGTTTGGCAGTCTTATTTCTGTGGAATCTGAGAACTGTTATTTCGGATCCCTTTGAAGACTGAAGGGCCAAAGGAAATATCCGTCGTTAAAGTTAGAAAGAAGCTTTCTGAGAAACTTCTTTGTGATTTGCGAATTCATTTCACAGAGTTACAGCTTTCCCCTCAAGAAGCCTTTCGCTAAGATTATTCTTGCACAATTTGAAAAATGATATTTGGAAGCCAATAGACGGCTATGGTGAAAACGAAATATCCTCCGATAAAAACTGGAAAGAAGCTTTCTGAGAAATTGCTTTGTGTTCTTTTAATTCATCTCACAGACTTACAGCTTTCCCCTCAGGAAGTCTTTCGCTAAGACTGTTCTTGTGGAATTTGAAATGTGATATTTGGTAGCCCATAGAGCGCTATGGAGAAAAGGAAATATCTTCAGATAAAAACTGTAAAGAACATTCCTGAGAAACTGCTTTGTGTTCTGTTAATTCACCTAACAGAGTTACAGCTTTCCCCTCTAGAAGCCTTTCGCTAAGACTGTTCTTGCTGTATTTTCAAAGTGATATTTTGAAGCCCATAGAGGGCTACGGTGAAAAAGGATAAAGCTTCAGTTAGAAACTGAAAGAGGCTTTCTGAGAAACGGTTTAGTATTATGTGACTTCCACTCACTGAGTTACAGCTCTATTTCCTAGAGCTGTTTGATAGCCTTATTTCTATGGAATCGGAGAACTGTTATTTTGGATCCCTTTGAAGACTATAGGGCCAAAGGAAATATCTGCCGCTATAAGTGAGAAAGAAGCTTTCTGAGAAACTTCTCTGAGATCTGTTAATTCATCTCACAGAGTTACAGCATTCCACTCAAGAAGCCTTTCGCTAGGACTGTTCTTTTTGAATTTGCAAAGTGATATTTCGAAGCCCATAGACGGCTGTGGTGAAAAGGGAAATACCTTCAGTTAAAAAATGGAAAGAAGCTTTCTAAGAAACTGCTTGGTGTTCTGTTAATTCATCTCAAAGAGTTACAGCTTTACCCTCAAAAAGACTTTTGCTAAGACTCTTCTTGTGTAATACTCATAGTGATATTTGTAAGCCCTTATAGGGCTATGGTGAAAAAGGAAATATCCCAAGATAAAAGCTGAAAAGAAGCTTTCTGAGAAACTGCTTTGTGTTCTGTTAATTCACCTCACAGAGTTACAGCTTTCCCCTTAAGAAGCCTTTCGCTAAGACTGTTCTTGTGGAATTTGCAGAGTGGTATTTGTAAGCCCATAGAGGGCTATGGTGAAAAAGGAAATATCCTAAGATAAAAACTGAAAAGAACATTTCTGAGAAACTGCTTTGTGATACGTGACTTCCACTCACTGAGTGAGAGCTATATGTCATAGAGCTGTTTGCTAACCTTATTTCTGTGGAATCTGAGAAGGGATAATTCGGTTCCCTTTGAAGACTATAGGGCCAAAGGAAATATCCGCCATAAAAGTGAGAAAGAAGCTTTCTGAGAAACAGCTTTCTGATCTGTAAATTCATCCCACAGAGTTACAGCTTTCCCCTGAGGAAGCCTTTCGCTATGACTGTTCTTGTGGAATTTGCAAAGTGACATTTCGAAGGCCATAGAGAGCTATGGTGAAAAGGAAATATCTTCGGTTTAAAACGGGAAAGAAGCTTTCTGAGACACTGCGTTGTGTTCTGTTAATTCATCCCACAAAGTTACAGCTTTCCCCTCACGAAGCCTTTCCCTAAGACTGTTCTTGTCGAATTTGGGAAGTGATATTTAGAAGCCTACAGAGGTCTACAGTGAAAAAGGAAATAACCTAAGATAAAAACTGAAAAGAAGCTTTCTGAAAAACTGCTTTGTGTTCTCTTAATTCATCTCACAGAGTTACAGCTTTCCTCTCAAGAATCCTTTCGCTAAGACTGTTCTTGTGCAATTTAGAACGTGATATTTAGAAGCCCATAGAGGGCTATGGAGAAAAAGGAAATGTCCTTAGATAAAAACTGGAAAGAAGCTTTCTGAGAAACTGCTTTGTGTTCTGTTAATTCATCTCACAGAGTTACAGCTTTCCCCTCGAGAAGCCTTTCGCTATGACTGTTCTTGTGTAATTCGCAAAGTAATATTTGGAAGCCCATATAGGGTTATGGTGAAAAAAGGAATATCTTCAGTTAGAAAGTGTATAGAAGCTTTCTGAGAAACTGCTTTGTTTTCTGTTAATTCATCTCACAGAGTTACAGCTTTCCCCTCAAGAAGTCTTTCGTTAAGACTGTTCTTGTGGAATTTGCAAAGTGAAATTTGGAAGCCCATAGAGGGCTATGGTGAAAAAGGAAATGTCCTCAGATGAAAACTAGAAAGAAGCTTCTTGAGAAACTACTTTGTGTTCCGTTAATTCATCTCACACAGTTACAGCTTTGCCCTCCAGAAACCGTTCATTAAGACCGTTCTTGTGGAATTTTCAAAGTGCTATTTGGAAACCCATAGGGGGCTATGGTGAAAAAGGAAATATCTTCAGTTATAAACTGGAAAGAAGTTTTCTGAGAAACTGCTTTGTGTTCTGTTAATTCATCTGACAGTGTTACACCTTTCCCCTCAAGAAGCATTCCGCTAAGACTGTTCTTGTGGAATTTGCAAAGTGACATTTGGAAGCCCATAGAGGGCTGTGGTGAAAAAGAAATTTCCTCAGATAAGAACTGAAAAGAAGCTTTCTGAGAAACGACTTTGTGTTCTGTTAATTCATCTTATAGAATTACAGCTTTCCCCTCAAGAAGTCGTTCAGTAAGACTGTTCTTGTGGAATTTGCAAAGTGATATTTGGAAGCCCATAGAGGACCATGGTGTAAAGGAAATATCTTCAGATAAAAACTGGAAAGTAGCTTTCTGAGAAATTGCTTTGTGTTCTGTTAATTCATCTCACAGAATTACGGCTTTCCCCTCAAGAAAACTTTCGCTAAAGCTGTTTTTGTGGAATTTGGAAAAAGGTATATGGAAAACCATAGAGATCTATGGTTAAAAAGAAAATATCCTAAGATAAAAACTGAAAAGAAAATTTCTGAGAAACTGCTTTGTGTTCTCTGAATTCATCTCAAAGACTTACAGCTTTCCCCTCAAGAAACCGTTCACTAAGACTGTTCTCGTGGATTTTGCAAAGTGATATTTGGAAGCCCATAGAGTGCTATGGGGAGAAAGGAAATATCTTCAGTTAAAAAGTGGAAAGAACGTTTCTGAGAAACTGCTTTGTGTTCTGTTAATCCATCTCACAGAGGTACAGCATTCCCCTCAAGAAGTCGTTTACTAAGACTGTTCTTGTGAAATTTGCGAAGTGATATTTGGAAGTGCTTAGAGAACTATGGTGAAAAAGGAAATATCGTAAGATAAAAACCGAAAAGAAGCTTTCTGAGAAACTGCTTTGTGTTTTGTTAATTCATCTCAGAGAGTTACAGCTTTCCGAACAGAAAGCCATTCACTAAGACTGATCTTGTGTTATTTTCAAATTGATATTTGGAAGCCCATAGAGGGCTATGGTGAAAGGGGAAATATCTTCAGTTAAAAACTGGAAAGAAGCTTTCTGAGAAACGGTTTTGTGTTCTCTTAGTTCATCTCACAGAGTTACAGCTTTCCCCTCAAGAAGCCTTTCACCAAGACTGTTCTTGTGGAATTTCCAAAGTGGTCTTTGGAAGTCCATACGTCGCTATGGTGAAAAAGGATATAGCTTCAGTTAAAAAGTGAAAAGAAGCTTTCCGAGGAACTGCTTTGTGATATGTGATTTCCTGTCACTGAGAAACAGCTGTATTTCGTAGAACTGTTGGCTAGGCTTATTTCTGTGGAATCTGAGAAATGTTACTTCGGATCTCTTTGAAGACTATAGGTCCAAAGGAAATATCCGCCACTAAAAGTGTGAAAGAAGCTTTCTGAGAAACTTCTTTGAGTTCTGTGAATTGATCTCACAGAGCTACAGTTTCCCCTCAAGAGGCCTTTCGCTAAGACTGTTCTCGTGGAATTTGCAAAGTGATATTTGGAAAACAATAGAGGGCTATGGTGAAAAAGGAAATATCCTAAGATAAAAACTGAAAAGAAGCTTTTTGAGAAACTGTTTTGCGTACCGTTAATTCATCTCACAGAGTTATAGCTTTCCCCTCAAGAAGCCGTTCATTAAGACTGTTGTTGTGAAATTTGCAAAATGATATTTGGAAGCTCATAGAGGGCTATGGTGAAAATGGAAATATCTTCAGTTAAAAACTGGAGAGAAGCTTTCTGAGAAACTGCTTTGTGTTCTGTTAATTCATACACAGAGTTACACCTTTCCTATCACGAATCCTTTCGCTAAGACTGTTCTTGTGGAGTTTACAAAGTGATATTTGGAAGCCCATAGAGGGGTACGGTTAAAAAGGAAATTTCCTCACATAAAAACTGGAAAGAAGCTTTCTGAGAAACTGCTTTGTGTTTTGTTAATTCATCTCACAGTATTACAGCTCTACCCTCAAGAAGCCCTTCACTAAGACTGTTCTTCTGGAATTTCCAAAGAGATATTTGGAAGCCCATAGAGCGCTATGGTGAAAAAGGAAATATCTTCAGTTAAAAACTGGAGAGAAGCTTTCTGAGAAACTTCTTTGTGTTCTGTTAATTCATGCACAGAGTTACAGCTTTCCTATCAAGAATCCTTTCGCTAAGACTGTTCTTGTGGAGTTTACAAAGTGATATTTGGAAGCCCATAGAGGGGTACGTTTAAAAAGGAAATTTCCTCACATAAAAACTGGAAAGAAGTTTTCTGAGAAACTGCTTTGTGTTCTGTTAATTCATCTCACAGAGTTACAGCTTACCCCTCAAGAAGCATTTCGCTAAGACTGTTCTTGTGGAATTTGCAATGTGATATTTGGAAGCCCATGGAGGGATATGGTGAAAAAGGAAATATCTTCAATTAAAAACTGGAAAGAAGCTTTCTGAGAAACTGCTTTGTTTTCTGTTAATTCATCTCACAGAGTTTCAGCTTTCCCCTCCAGAAGTCTTTCGCTAAGACGGTTCTCGTGGAATTTGCAAAGTGATATTTGGAAGCCGTGAGAGGGCTATGGTGTAAAAGGAAATGTCCTCGGATCAAAAATGGAAAGAAGCTTTCCAACAAACTGTTTTGTGTTCTGTTAATTTATCTGACAGAGTTTCAGCTTTCCCCTCAAGAAGCCGTTCGCTAAGACTGTTCTTGTGGAATTTGCAAAGTGATATTTGAAAGCCCGTCGAGGGCTATGGTGAAAAAGGAAATACCTTCAGTTAAAAACTGGAAAGAAACTTTCTGAGAAACTGCTTTGTATTCTGTTAATTCACCTCACAGAATTTCAGCTTTCCCCTCTAGAAGCCTTTCGCTAAGACTGTTCTTGTGGAATTTGCAAAGTGATATTTGTAAGCCCATAGAAGTCGATGGTGAAAACGTAAATATCCTAAGATAAAAACTGAAAAGAACCATTCTGAGAAACTGCTTTGTGTTTTGTTAATTCATCTCACAGAGTTACAGGTTTCCCTTCAAGAAGCCTTTCGCTAAGACAGTTCTTGTGGAATATGCAAAGTGATATTTGGAAGCTCATAGTGACCTATAGTGAAAAAGGATATATCTTCAGTTAAAAACTGAAAAGAAGCTTTCTGAGAAACTGCTTTGTGATATATGACTTCCACTCACTGAGTTACAGCTGTATTTCGTAGAGCTGTTTGGCAGTCTTATTTCTGTGGAATCTGAGAACTGTTATTTCGGATCCCTTTGAAGACTGAAGGGCCAAAGGAAATATCCGTCGTTAAAGTTAGAAAGAAGCTTTCTGAGAAACTTCTTTGTGATTTGCGAATTCATTTCACAGAGTTACAGCATTCCCCTCAAGAAGCCTTTCGCTAAGATTATTCTTGCACAATTTGAAAAATGATATTTGGAAGCCAATAGACGGCTATGGTGAAAACGAAATATCCTCCGATAAAAACTGGAAAGAAGCTTTCTGAGAAATTGCTTTGTGTTCTTTTAATTCATCTCACAGACTTACAGCTTTCCCCTCAGGAAGTCTTTCGCTAAGACTGTTCTTGTGGAATTTGAAATGTGATATTTGGTAGCCCATAGAGCGCTATGGAGAAAAGGAAATATCTTCAGATAAAAACTGTAAAGAACATTCCTGAGAAACTGCTTTGTGTTCTGTTAATTCACCTAACAGAGTTACAGCTTTCCCCTCTAGAAGCCTTTCGCTAAGACTGTTCTTGCTGTATTTTCAAAGTGATATTTTGAAGCCCATAGAGGGCTACGGTGAAAAAGGATAAAGCTTCAGTTAGAAACTGAAAGAGGCTTTCTGAGAAACGGTTTAGTATTATGTGACTTCCACTCACTGAGTTACAGCTCTATTTCCTAGAGCTGTTTGATAGCCTTATTTCTATGGAATCGGAGAACTGTTATTTTGGATCCCTTTGAAGACTATAGGGCCAAAGGAAATATCTGCCGCTATAAGTGAGAAAGAAGCTTTCTGAGAAACTTCTCTGAGATCTGTTAATTCATCTCACAGAGTTACAGCATTCCACTCAAGAAGCCTTTCGCTAGGACTGTTCTTTTTGAATTTGCAAAGTGATATTTCGAAGCCCATAGACGGCTGTGGTGAAAAGGGAAATACCTTCAGTTAAAAAATGGAAAGAAGCTTTCTAAGAAACTGCTTGGTGTTCTGTTAATTCATCTCAAAGAGTTACAGCTTTACCCTCAAAAAGACTTTTGCTAAGACTCTTCTTGTGTAATACTCATAGTGATATTTGTAAGCCCTTATAGGGCTATGGTGAAAAAGGAAATATCCCAAGATAAAAGCTGAAAAGAAGCTTTCTGAGAAACTGCTTTGTGTTCTGTTAATTCACCTCACAGAGTTACAGCTTTCCCCTTAAGAAGCCTTTCGCTAAGACTGTTCTTGTGGAATTTGCAGAGTGGTATTTGTAAGCCCATAGAGGGCTATGGTGAAAAAGGAAATATCCTAAGATAAAAACTGAAAAGAACATTTCTGAGAAACTGCTTTGTGATACGTGACTTCCACTCACTGAGTGAGAGCTATATGTCATAGAGCTGTTTGCTAACCTTATTTCTGTGGAATCTGAGAAGGGATAATTCGGTTCCCTTTGAAGACTATAGGGCCAAAGGAAATATCCGCCATAAAAGTGAGAAAGAAGCTTTCTGAGAAACAGCTTTCTGATCTGTAAATTCATCCCACAGAGTTACAGCTTTCCCCTGAGGAAGCCTTTCGCTATGACTGTTCTTGTGGAATTTGCAAAGTGACATTTCGAAGCCCATAGAGAGCTATGGTGAAAAGGAAATATCTTCGGTTTAAAACGGGAAAGAAGCTTTCTGAGACACTGCGTTGTGTTCTGTTAATTCATCCCACAAAGTTACAGCTTTCCCCTCACGAAGCCTTTCCCTAAGACTGTTCTTGTCGAATTTGGGAAGTGATATTTAGAAGCCTACAGAGGTCTACAGTGAAAAAGGAAATAACCTAAGATAAAAACTGAAAAGAAGCTTTCTGAAAAACTGCTTTGTGTTCTCTTAATTCATCTCACAGAGTTACAGCTTTCCTCTCAAGAATCCTTTCGCTAAGACTGTTCTTGTGCAATTTAGAACGTGATATTTAGAAGCCCATAGAGGGCTATGGAGAAAAAGGAAATGTCCTTAGATAAAAACTGGAAAGAAGCTTTCTGAGAAACTGCTTTGTGTTCTGTTAATTCATCTCACAGAGTTACAGCTTTCCCCTCGAGAAGCCTTTCGCTATGACTGTTCTTGTGTAATTCGCAAAGTAATATTTGGAAGCCCATATAGGGTTATGGTGAAAAAAGGAATATCTTCAGTTAGAAAGTGTATAGAAGCTTTCTGAGAAACTGCTTTGTTTTCTGTTAATTCATCTCACAGAGTTACAGCTTTCCCCTCAAGAAGTCTTTCGTTAAGACTGTTCTTGTGGAATTTGCAAAGTGAAATTTGGAAGCCCATAGAGGGCTATGGTGAAAAAGGAAATGTCCTCAGATGAAAACTAGAAAGAAGCTTCTTGAGAAACTACTTTGTGTTCCGTTAATTCATCTCACACAGTTACAGCTTTGCCCTCCAGAAACCGTTCATTAAGACCGTTCTTGTGGAATTTTCAAAGTGCTATTTGGAAACCCATAGGGGGCTATGGTGAAAAAGGAAATATCTTCAGTTATAAACTGGAAAGAAGTTTTCTGAGAAACTGCTTTGTGTTCTGTTAATTCATCTGACAGTGTTACACCTTTCCCCTCAAGAAGCATTCCGCTAAGACTGTTCTTGTGGAATTTGCAAAGTGACATTTGGAAGCCCATAGAGGGCTGTGGTGAAAAAGAAATTTCCTCAGATAAGAACTGAAAAGAAGCTTTCTGAGAAACGACTTTGTGTTCTGTTAATTCATCTTATAGAATTACAGCTTTCCCCTCAAGAAGTCGTTCAGTAAGACTGTTCTTGTGGAATTTGCAAAGTGATATTTGGAAGCCCATAGAGGACCATGGTGTAAAGGAAATATCTTCAGATAAAAACTGGAAAGTAGCTTTCTGAGAAATTGCTTTGTGTTCTGTTAATTCATCTCACAGAATTACGGCTTTCCCCTCAAGAAAACTTTCGCTAAAGCTGTTTTTGTGGAATTTGGAAAAAGGTATATGGAAAACCATAGAGATCTATGGTTAAAAAGAAAATATCCTAAGATAAAAACTGAAAAGAAAATTTCTGAGAAACTGCTTTGTGTTCTCTGAATTCATCTCAAAGACTTACAGCTTTCCCCTCAAGAAACCGTTCACTAAGACTGTTCTCGTGGATTTTGCAAAGTGATATTTGGAAGCCCATAGAGTGCTATGGGGAGAAAGGAAATATCTTCAGTTAAAAAGTGGAAAGAACGTTTCTGAGAAACTGCTTTGTGTTCTGTTAATCCATCTCACAGAGGTACAGCATTCCCCTCAAGAAGTCGTTTACTAAGACTGTTCTTGTGAAATTTGCGAAGTGATATTTGGAAGTGCTTAGAGAACTATGGTGAAAAAGGAAATATCGTAAGATAAAAACCGAAAAGAAGCTTTCTGAGAAACTGCTTTGTGTTTTGTTAATTCATCTCAGAGAGTTACAGCTTTCCGAACAGAAAGCCATTCACTAAGACTGATCTTGTGTTATTTTCAAATTGATATTTGGAAGCCCATAGAGGGCTATGGTGAAAGGGGAAATATCTTCAGTTAAAAACTGGAAAGAAGCTTTCTGAGAAACGGTTTTGTGTTCTCTTAGTTCATCTCACAGAGTTACAGCTTTCCCCTCAAGAAGCCTTTCACCAAGACTGTTCTTGTGGAATTTCCAAAGTGGTCTTTGGAAGTCCATACGTCGCTATGGTGAAAAAGGATATAGCTTCAGTTAAAAAGTGAAAAGAAGCTTTCCGAGGAACTGCTTTGTGATATGTGATTTCCTGTCACTGAGAAACAGCTGTATTTCGTAGAACTGTTGGCTAGGCTTATTTCTGTGGAATCTGAGAAATGTTACTTCGGATCTCTTTGAAGACTATAGGTCCAAAGGAAATATCCGCCACTAAAAGTGTGAAAGAAGCTTTCTGAGAAACTTCTTTGAGTTCTGTGAATTGATCTCACAGAGCTACAGTTTCCCCTCAAGAGGCCTTTCGCTAAGACTGTTCTCGTGGAATTTGCAAAGTGATATTTGGAAAACAATAGAGGGCTATGGTGAAAAAGGAAATATCCTAAGATAAAAACTGAAAAGAAGCTTTTTGAGAAACTGTTTTGCGTACCGTTAATTCATCTCACAGAGTTATAGCTTTCCCCTCAAGAAGCCGTTCATTAAGACTGTTGTTGTGAAATTTGCAAAATGATATTTGGAAGCTCATAGAGGGCTATGGTGAAAATGGAAATATCTTCAGTTAAAAACTGGAGAGAAGCTTTCTGAGAAACTGCTTTGTGTTCTGTTAATTCATACACAGAGTTACACCTTTCCTATCACGAATCCTTTCGCTAAGACTGTTCTTGTGGAGTTTACAAAGTGATATTTGGAAGCCCATAGAGGGGTACGGTTAAAAAGGAAATTTCCTCACATAAAAACTGGAAAGAAGCTTTCTGAGAAACTGCTTTGTGTTTTGTTAATTCATCTCACAGTATTACAGCTCTACCCTCAAGAAGCCCTTCACTAAGACTGTTCTTCTGGAATTTCCAAAGAGATATTTGGAAGCCCATAGAGCGCTATGGTGAAAAAGGAAATATCTTCAGTTAAAAACTGGAGAGAAGCTTTCTGAGAAACTTCTTTGTGTTCTGTTAATTCATGCACAGAGTTACAGCTTTCCTATCAAGAATCCTTTCGCTAAGACTGTTCTTGTGGAGTTTACAAAGTGATATTTGGAAGCCCATAGAGGGGTACGTTTAAAAAGGAAATTTCCTCACATAAAAACTGGAAAGAAGTTTTCTGAGAAACTGCTTTGTGTTCTGTTAATTCATCTCACAGAGTTACAGCTTACCCCTCAAGAAGCATTTCGCTAAGACTGTTCTTGTGGAATTTGCAATGTGATATTTGGAAGCCCATGGAGGGATATGGTGAAAAAGGAAATATCTTCAATTAAAAACTGGAAAGAAGCTTTCTGAGAAACTGCTTTGTTTTCTGTTAATTCATCTCACAGAGTTTCAGCTTTCCCCTCCAGAAGTCTTTCGCTAAGACGGTTCTCGTGGAATTTGCAAAGTGATATTTGGAAGCCGTGAGAGGGCTATGGTGTAAAAGGAAATGTCCTCGGATCAAAAATGGAAAGAAGCTTTCCAACAAACTGTTTTGTGTTCTGTTAATTTATCTGACAGAGTTTCAGCTTTCCCCTCAAGAAGCCGTTCGCTAAGACTGTTCTTGTGGAATTTGCAAAGTGATATTTGAAAGCCCGTCGAGGGCTATGGTGAAAAAGGAAATACCTTCAGTTAAAAACTGGAAAGAAACTTTCTGAGAAACTGCTTTGTATTCTGTTAATTCACCTCACAGAATTTCAGCTTTCCCCTCTAGAAGCCTTTCGCTAAGACTGTTCTTGTGGAATTTGCAAAGTGATATTTGTAAGCCCATAGAAGTCGATGGTGAAAACGTAAATATCCTAAGATAAAAACTGAAAAGAACCATTCTGAGAAACTGCTTTGTGTTTTGTTAATTCATCTCACAGAGTTACAGGTTTCCCTTCAAGAAGCCTTTCGCTAAGACAGTTCTTGTGGAATATGCAAAGTGATATTTGGAAGCTCATAGTGACCTATAGTGAAAAAGGATATATCTTCAGTTAAAAACTGAAAAGAAGCTTTCTGAGAAACTGCTTTGTGATATATGACTTCCACTCACTGAGTTACAGCTGTATTTCGTAGAGCTGTTTGGCAGTCTTATTTCTGTGGAATCTGAGAACTGTTATTTCGGATCCCTTTGAAGACTGAAGGGCCAAAGGAAATATCCGTCGTTAAAGTTAGAAAGAAGCTTTCTGAGAAACTTCTTTGTGATTTGCGAATTCATTTCACAGAGTTACAGCTTTCCCCTCAAGAAGCCTTTCGCTAAGATTATTCTTGCACAATTTGAAAAATGATATTTGGAAGCCAATAGACGGCTATGGTGAAAACGAAATATCCTCCGATAAAAACTGGAAAGAAGCTTTCTGAGAAATTGCTTTGTGTTCTTTTAATTCATCTCACAGACTTACAGCTTTCCCCTCAGGAAGTCTTTCGCTAAGACTGTTCTTGTGGAATTTGAAATGTGATATTTGGTAGCCCATAGAGCGCTATGGAGAAAAGGAAATATCTTCAGATAAAAACTGTAAAGAACATTCCTGAGAAACTGCTTTGTGTTCTGTTAATTCACCTAACAGAGTTACAGCTTTCCCCTCTAGAAGCCTTTCGCTAAGACTGTTCTTGCTGTATTTTCAAAGTGATATTTTGAAGCCCATAGAGGGCTACGGTGAAAAAGGATAAAGCTTCAGTTAGAAACTGAAAGAGGCTTTCTGAGAAACGGTTTAGTATTATGTGACTTCCACTCACTGAGTTACAGCTCTATTTCCTAGAGCTGTTTGATAGCCTTATTTCTATGGAATCGGAGAACTGTTATTTTGGATCCCTTTGAAGACTATAGGGCCAAAGGAAATATCTGCCGCTATAAGTGAGAAAGAAGCTTTCTGAGAAACTTCTCTGAGATCTGTTAATTCATCTCACAGAGTTACAGCATTCCACTCAAGAAGCCTTTCGCTAGGACTGTTCTTTTTGAATTTGCAAAGTGATATTTCGAAGCCCATAGACGGCTGTGGTGAAAAGGGAAATACCTTCAGTTAAAAAATGGAAAGAAGCTTTCTAAGAAACTGCTTGGTGTTCTGTTAATTCATCTCAAAGAGTTACAGCTTTACCCTCAAAAAGACTTTTGCTAAGACTCTTCTTGTGTAATACTCATAGTGATATTTGTAAGCCCTTATAGGGCTATGGTGAAAAAGGAAATATCCCAAGATAAAAGCTGAAAAGAAGCTTTCTGAGAAACTGCTTTGTGTTCTGTTAATTCACCTCACAGAGTTACAGCTTTCCCCTTAAGAAGCCTTTCGCTAAGACTGTTCTTGTGGAATTTGCAGAGTGGTATTTGTAAGCCCATAGAGGGCTATGGTGAAAAAGGAAATATCCTAAGATAAAAACTGAAAAGAACATTTCTGAGAAACTGCTTTGTGATACGTGACTTCCACTCACTGAGTGAGAGCTATATGTCATAGAGCTGTTTGCTAACCTTATTTCTGTGGAATCTGAGAAGGGATAATTCGGTTCCCTTTGAAGACTATAGGGCCAAAGGAAATATCCGCCATAAAAGTGAGAAAGAAGCTTTCTGAGAAACAGCTTTCTGATCTGTAAATTCATCCCACAGAGTTACAGCTTTCCCCTGAGGAAGCCTTTCGCTATGACTGTTCTTGTGGAATTTGCAAAGTGACATTTCGAAGCCCATAGAGAGCTATGGTGAAAAGGAAATATCTTCGGTTTAAAACGGGAAAGAAGCTTTCTGAGACACTGCGTTGTGTTCTGTTAATTCATCCCACAAAGTTACAGCTTTCCCCTCACGAAGCCTTTCCCTAAGACTGTTCTTGTCGAATTTGGGAAGTGATATTTAGAAGCCTACAGAGGTCTACAGTGAAAAAGGAAATAACCTAAGATAAAAACTGAAAAGAAGCTTTCTGAAAAACTGCTTTGTGTTCTCTTAATTCATCTCACAGAGTTACAGCTTTCCTCTCAAGAATCCTTTCGCTAAGACTGTTCTTGTGCAATTTAGAACGTGATATTTAGAAGCCCATAGAGGGCTATGGAGAAAAAGGAAATGTCCTTAGATAAAAACTGGAAAGAAGCTTTCTGAGAAACTGCTTTGTGTTCTGTTAATTCATCTCACAGAGTTACAGCTTTCCCCTCGAGAAGCCTTTCGCTATGACTGTTCTTGTGTAATTCGCAAAGTAATATTTGGAAGCCCATATAGGGTTATGGTGAAAAAAGGAATATCTTCAGTTAGAAAGTGTATAGAAGCTTTCTGAGAAACTGCTTTGTTTTCTGTTAATTCATCTCACAGAGTTACAGCTTTCCCCTCAAGAAGTCTTTCGTTAAGACTGTTCTTGTGGAATTTGCAAAGTGAAATTTGGAAGCCCATAGAGGGCTATGGTGAAAAAGGAAATGTCCTCAGATGAAAACTAGAAAGAAGCTTCTTGAGAAACTACTTTGTGTTCCGTTAATTCATCTCACACAGTTACAGCTTTGCCCTCCAGAAACCGTTCATTAAGACCGTTCTTGTGGAATTTTCAAAGTGCTATTTGGAAACCCATAGGGGGCTATGGTGAAAAAGGAAATATCTTCAGTTATAAACTGGAAAGAAGTTTTCTGAGAAACTGCTTTGTGTTCTGTTAATTCATCTGACAGTGTTACACCTTTCCCCTCAAGAAGCATTCCGCTAAGACTGTTCTTGTGGAATTTGCAAAGTGACATTTGGAAGCCCATAGAGGGCTGTGGTGAAAAAGAAATTTCCTCAGATAAGAACTGAAAAGAAGCTTTCTGAGAAACGACTTTGTGTTCTGTTAATTCATCTTATAGAATTACAGCTTTCCCCTCAAGAAGTCGTTCAGTAAGACTGTTCTTGTGGAATTTGCAAAGTGATATTTGGAAGCCCATAGAGGACCATGGTGTAAAGGAAATATCTTCAGATAAAAACTGGAAAGTAGCTTTCTGAGAAATTGCTTTGTGTTCTGTTAATTCATCTCACAGAATTACGGCTTTCCCCTCAAGAAAACTTTCGCTAAAGCTGTTTTTGTGGAATTTGGAAAAAGGTATATGGAAAACCATAGAGATCTATGGTTAAAAAGAAAATATCCTAAGATAAAAACTGAAAAGAAAATTTCTGAGAAACTGCTTTGTGTTCTCTGAATTCATCTCAAAGACTTACAGCTTTCCCCTCAAGAAACCGTTCACTAAGACTGTTCTCGTGGATTTTGCAAAGTGATATTTGGAAGCCCATAGAGTGCTATGGGGAGAAAGGAAATATCTTCAGTTAAAAAGTGGAAAGAACGTTTCTGAGAAACTGCTTTGTGTTCTGTTAATCCATCTCACAGAGGTACAGCATTCCCCTCAAGAAGTCGTTTACTAAGACTGTTCTTGTGAAATTTGCGAAGTGATATTTGGAAGTGCTTAGAGAACTATGGTGAAAAAGGAAATATCGTAAGATAAAAACCGAAAAGAAGCTTTCTGAGAAACTGCTTTGTGTTTTGTTAATTCATCTCAGAGAGTTACAGCTTTCCGAACAGAAAGCCATTCACTAAGACTGATCTTGTGTTATTTTCAAATTGATATTTGGAAGCCCATAGAGGGCTATGGTGAAAGGGGAAATATCTTCAGTTAAAAACTGGAAAGAAGCTTTCTGAGAAACGGTTTTGTGTTCTCTTAGTTCATCTCACAGAGTTACAGCTTTCCCCTCAAGAAGCCTTTCACCAAGACTGTTCTTGTGGAATTTCCAAAGTGGTCTTTGGAAGTCCATACGTCGCTATGGTGAAAAAGGATATAGCTTCAGTTAAAAAGTGAAAAGAAGCTTTCCGAGGAACTGCTTTGTGATATGTGATTTCCTGTCACTGAGAAACAGCTGTATTTCGTAGAACTGTTGGCTAGGCTTATTTCTGTGGAATCTGAGAAATGTTACTTCGGATCTCTTTGAAGACTATAGGTCCAAAGGAAATATCCGCCACTAAAAGTGTGAAAGAAGCTTTCTGAGAAACTTCTTTGAGTTCTGTGAATTGATCTCACAGAGCTACAGTTTCCCCTCAAGAGGCCTTTCGCTAAGACTGTTCTCGTGGAATTTGCAAAGTGATATTTGGAAAACAATAGAGGGCTATGGTGAAAAAGGAAATATCCTAAGATAAAAACTGAAAAGAAGCTTTTTGAGAAACTGTTTTGCGTACCGTTAATTCATCTCACAGAGTTATAGCTTTCCCCTCAAGAAGCCGTTCATTAAGACTGTTGTTGTGAAATTTGCAAAATGATATTTGGAAGCTCATAGAGGGCTATGGTGAAAATGGAAATATCTTCAGTTAAAAACTGGAGAGAAGCTTTCTGAGAAACTGCTTTGTGTTCTGTTAATTCATACACAGAGTTACACCTTTCCTATCACGAATCCTTTCGCTAAGACTGTTCTTGTGGAGTTTACAAAGTGATATTTGGAAGCCCATAGAGGGGTACGGTTAAAAAGGAAATTTCCTCACATAAAAACTGGAAAGAAGCTTTCTGAGAAACTGCTTTGTGTTTTGTTAATTCATCTCACAGTATTACAGCTCTACCCTCAAGAAGCCCTTCACTAAGACTGTTCTTCTGGAATTTCCAAAGAGATATTTGGAAGCCCATAGAGCGCTATGGTGAAAAAGGAAATATCTTCAGTTAAAAACTGGAGAGAAGCTTTCTGAGAAACTTCTTTGTGTTCTGTTAATTCATGCACAGAGTTACAGCTTTCCTATCAAGAATCCTTTCGCTAAGACTGTTCTTGTGGAGTTTACAAAGTGATATTTGGAAGCCCATAGAGGGGTACGTTTAAAAAGGAAATTTCCTCACATAAAAACTGGAAAGAAGTTTTCTGAGAAACTGCTTTGTGTTCTGTTAATTCATCTCACAGAGTTACAGCTTACCCCTCAAGAAGCATTTCGCTAAGACTGTTCTTGTGGAATTTGCAATGTGATATTTGGAAGCCCATGGAGGGATATGGTGAAAAAGGAAATATCTTCAATTAAAAACTGGAAAGAAGCTTTCTGAGAAACTGCTTTGTTTTCTGTTAATTCATCTCACAGAGTTTCAGCTTTCCCCTCCAGAAGTCTTTCGCTAAGACGGTTCTCGTGGAATTTGCAAAGTGATATTTGGAAGCCGTGAGAGGGCTATGGTGTAAAAGGAAATGTCCTCGGATCAAAAATGGAAAGAAGCTTTCCAACAAACTGTTTTGTGTTCTGTTAATTTATCGGACAGAGTTTCAGCTTTCCCCTCAAGAAGCCGTTCGCTAAGACTGTTCTTGTGGAATTTGCAAAGTGATATTTGAAAGCCCGTCGAGGGCTATGGTGAAAAAGGAAATACCTTCAGTTAAAAACTGGAAAGAAACTTTCTGAGAAACTGCTTTGTATTCTGTTAATTCACCTCACAGAGTTTCAGCTTTCCCCTCTAGAAGCCTTTCGCTAAGACTGTTCTTGTGGAATTTGCAAAGTGATATTTGGAAGCCGTGAGAGGGCTATGGTGTAAAAGGAAATGTCCTCGGATCAAAAATGGAAAGAAGCTTTCCAACAAACTGTTTTGTGTTCTGTTAATTTATCTGACAGAGTTTCAGCTTTCCCCTCAAGAAGCCGTTCGCTAAGACTGTTCTTGTGGAATTTGCAAAGTGATATTTGAAAGCCCGTCGAGGGCTATGGTGAAAAAGGAAATACCTTCAGTTAAAAACTGGAAAGAAACTTTCTGAGAAACTGCTTTGTATTCTGTTAATTCACCTCACAGAGTTTCAGCTTTCCCCTCTAGAAGCCTTTCGCTAAGACTGTTCTTGTGGAATTTGCAAAGTGATATTTGTAAGCCCATAGAAGTCGATGGTGAAAACGTAAATATCCTAAGATAAAAACTGAAAAGAACCATTCTGAGAAACTGCTTTGTGTTTTGTTAATTCATCTCACAGAGTTACAGGTTTCCCTTCAAGAAGCCTTTCGCTAAGACAGTTCTTGTGGAATATGCAAAGTGATATTTGGAAGCTCATAGTGACCTATAGTGAAAAAGGATATATCTTCAGTTAAAAACTGAAAAGAAGCTTTCTGAGAAACTGCTTTGTGATATATGACTTCCACTCACTGAGTTACAGCTGTATTTCGTAGAGCTGTTTGGCAGTCTTATTTCTGTGGAATCTGAGAACTGTTATTTCGGATCCCTTTGAAGACTGAAGGGCCAAAGGAAATATCCGTCGTTAAAGTTAGAAAGAAGCTTTCTGAGAAACTTCTTTGTGATTTGCGAATTCATTTCACAGAGTTACAGCTTTCCCCTCAAGAAGCCTTTCGCTAAGATTATTCTTGCACAATTTGAAAAATGATATTTGGAAGCCAATAGACGGCTATGGTGAAAACGAAATATCCTCCGATAAAAACTGGAAAGAAGCTTTCTGAGAAATTGCTTTGTGTTCTTTTAATTCATCTCACAGACTTACAGCTTTCCCCTCAGGAAGTCTTTCGCTAAGACTGTTCTTGTGGAATTTGAAATGTGATATTTGGTAGCCCATAGAGCGCTATGGAGAAAAGGAAATATCTTCAGATAAAAACTGTAAAGAACATTCCTGAGAAACTGCTTTGTGTTCTGTTAATTCACCTAACAGAGTTACAGCTTTCCCCTCTAGAAGCCTTTCGCTAAGACTGTTCTTGCTGTATTTTCAAAGTGATATTTTGAAGCCCATAGAGGGCTACGGTGAAAAAGGATAAAGCTTCAGTTAGAAACTGAAAGAGGCTTTCTGAGAAACGGTTTAGTATTATGTGACTTCCACTCACTGAGTTACAGCTCTATTTCCTAGAGCTGTTTGATAGCCTTATTTCTATGGAATCGGAGAACTGTTATTTTGGATCCCTTTGAAGACTATAGGGCCAAAGGAAATATCTGCCGCTATAAGTGAGAAAGAAGCTTTCTGAGAAACTTCTCTGAGATCTGTTAATTCATCTCACAGAGTTACAGCATTCCACTCAAGAAGCCTTTCGCTAGGACTGTTCTTTTTGAATTTGCAAAGTGATATTTCGAAGCCCATAGACGGCTGTGGTGAAAAGGGAAATACCTTCAGTTAAAAAATGGAAAGAAGCTTTCTAAGAAACTGCTTGGTGTTCTGTTAATTCATCTCAAAGAGTTACAGCTTTACCCTCAAAAAGACTTTTGCTAAGACTCTTCTTGTGTAATACTCATAGTGATATTTGTAAGCCCTTATAGGGCTATGGTGAAAAAGGAAATATCCCAAGATAAAAGCTGAAAAGAAGCTTTCTGAGAAACTGCTTTGTGCTCTGTTAATTCACCTCACAGAGTTACAGCTTTCCCCTTAAGAAGCCTTTCGCTAAGACTGTTCTTGTGGAATTTGCAGAGTGGTACTTGTAAGCCCATAGAGGGCTATGGTGAAAAAGGAAATATCCTAAGATAAAAACTGAAAAGAACATTTCTGAGAAACTGCTTTGTGATACGTGACTTCCACTCACTGAGTGAGAGCTATATGTCATAGAGCTGTTTGCTAACCTTATTTCTGTGGAATCTGAGAAGGGATAATTCGGTTCCCTTTGAAGACTATAGGGCCAAAGGAAATATCCGCCATAAAAGTGAGAAAGAAGCTTTCTGAGAAACAGCTTTCTGATCTGTAAATTCATCCCACAGAGTTACAGCTTTCCCCTGAGGAAGCCTTTCGCTATGACTGTTCTTGTGGAATTTGCAAAGTGACATTTCGAAGGCCATAGAGAGCTATGGTGAAAAGGAAATATCTTCGGTTTAAAACGGGAAAGAAGCTTTCTGAGACACTGCGTTGTGTTCTGTTAATTCATCCCACAAAGTTACAGCTTTCCCCTCACGAAGCCTTTCCCTAAGACTGTTCTTGTCGAATTTGGGAAGTGATATTTAGAAGCCTACAGAGGTCTACAGTGAAAAAGGAAATAACCTAAGATAAAAACTGAAAAGAAGCTTTCTGAAAAACTGCTTTGTGTTCTCTTAATTCATCTCACAGAGTTACAGCTTTCCTCTCAAGAATCCTTTCGCTAAGACTGTTCTTGTGCAATTTAGAACGTGATATTTAGAAGCCCATAGAGGGCTATGGAGAAAAAGGAAATGTCCTTAGATAAAAACTGGAAAGAAGCTTTCTGAGAAACTGCTTTGTGTTCTGTTAATTCATCTCACAGAGTTACAGCTTTCCCCTCGAGAAGCCTTTCGCTATGACTGTTCTTGTGTAATTCGCAAAGTAATATTTGGAAGCCCATATAGGGTTATGGTGAAAAAAGGAATATCTTCAGTTAGAAAGTGTATAGAAGCTTTCTGAGAAACTGCTTTGTTTTCTGTTAATTCATCTCACAGAGTTACAGCTTTCCCCTCAAGAAGTCTTTCGTTAAGACTGTTCTTGTGGAATTTGCAAAGTGAAATTTGGAAGCCCATAGAGGGCTATGGTGAAAAAGGAAATGTCCTCAGATGAAAACTAGAAAGAAGCTTCTTGAGAAACTACTTTGTGTTCCGTTAATTCATCTCACACAGTTACAGCTTTGCCCTCCAGAAACCGTTCATTAAGACCGTTCTTGTGGAATTTTCAAAGTGCTATTTGGAAACCCATAGGGGGCTATGGTGAAAAAGGAAATATCTTCAGTTATAAACTGGAAAGAAGTTTTCTGAGAAACTGCTTTGTGTTCTGTTAATTCATCTGACAGTGTTACACCTTTCCCCTCAAGAAGCATTCCGCTAAGACTGTTCTTGTGGAATTTGCAAAGTGACATTTGGAAGCCCATAGAGGGCTGTGGTGAAAAAGAAATTTCCTCAGATAAGAACTGAAAAGAAGCTTTCTGAGAAACGACTTTGTGTTCTGTTAATTCATCTTATAGAATTACAGCTTTCCCCTCAAGAAGTCGTTCAGTAAGACTGTTCTTGTGGAATTTGCAAAGTGATATTTGGAAGCCCATAGAGGACCATGGTGTAAAGGAAATATCTTCAGATAAAAACTGGAAAGTAGCTTTCTGAGAAATTGCTTTGTGTTCTGTTAATTCATCTCACAGAATTACGGCTTTCCCCTCAAGAAAACTTTCGCTAAAGCTGTTTTTGTGGAATTTGGAAAAAGGTATATGGAAAACCATAGAGATCTATGGTTAAAAAGAAAATATCCTAAGATAAAAACTGAAAAGAAAATTTCTGAGAAACTGCTTTGTGTTCTCTGAATTCATCTCAAAGACTTACAGCTTTCCCCTCAAGAAACCGTTCACTAAGACTGTTCTCGTGGATTTTGCAAAGTGATATTTGGAAGCCCATAGAGTGCTATGGGGAGAAAGGAAATATCTTCAGTTAAAAAGTGGAAAGAACGTTTCTGAGAAACTGCTTTGTGTTCTGTTAATCCATCTCACAGAGGTACAGCATTCCCCTCAAGAAGTCGTTTACTAAGACTGTTCTTGTGAAATTTGCGAAGTGATATTTGGAAGTGCTTAGAGAACTATGGTGAAAAAGGAAATATCGTAAGATAAAAACCGAAAAGAAGCTTTCTGAGAAACTGCTTTGTGTTTTGTTAATTCATCTCAGAGAGTTACAGCTTTCCGAACAGAAAGCCATTCACTAAGACTGATCTTGTGTTATTTTCAAATTGATATTTGGAAGCCCATAGAGGGCTATGGTGAAAGGGGAAATATCTTCAGTTAAAAACTGGAAAGAAGCTTTCTGAGAAACGGTTTTGTGTTCTCTTAGTTCATCTCACAGAGTTACAGCTTTCCCCTCAAGAAGCCTTTCACCAAGACTGTTCTTGTGGAATTTCCAAAGTGGTCTTTGGAAGTCCATACGTCGCTATGGTGAAAAAGGATATAGCTTCAGTTAAAAAGTGAAAAGAAGCTTTCCGAGGAACTGCTTTGTGATATGTGATTTCCTGTCACTGAGAAACAGCTGTATTTCGTAGAACTGTTGGCTAGGCTTATTTCTGTGGAATCTGAGAAATGTTACTTCGGATCTCTTTGAAGACTATAGGTCCAAAGGAAATATCCGCCACTAAAAGTGTGAAAGAAGCTTTCTGAGAAACTTCTTTGAGTTCTGTGAATTGATCTCACAGAGCTACAGTTTCCCCTCAAGAGGCCTTTCGCTAAGACTGTTCTCGTGGAATTTGCAAAGTGATATTTGGAAAACAATAGAGGGCTATGGTGAAAAAGGAAATATCCTAAGATAAAAACTGAAAAGAAGCTTTTTGAGAAACTGTTTTGCGTACCGTTAATTCATCTCACAGAGTTATAGCTTTCCCCTCAAGAAGCCGTTCATTAAGACTGTTGTTGTGAAATTTGCAAAATGATATTTGGAAGCTCATAGAGGGCTATGGTGAAAATGGAAATATCTTCAGTTAAAAACTGGAGAGAAGCTTTCTGAGAAACTGCTTTGTGTTCTGTTAATTCATACACAGAGTTACACCTTTCCTATCACGAATCCTTTCGCTAAGACTGTTCTTGTGGAGTTTACAAAGTGATATTTGGAAGCCCATAGAGGGGTACGGTTAAAAAGGAAATTTCCTCACATAAAAACTGGAAAGAAGCTTTCTGAGAAACTGCTTTGTGTTTTGTTAATTCATCTCACAGTATTACAGCTCTACCCTCAAGAAGCCCTTCACTAAGACTGTTCTTCTGGAATTTCCAAAGAGATATTTGGAAGCCCATAGAGCGCTATGGTGAAAAAGGAAATATCTTCAGTTAAAAACTGGAGAGAAGCTTTCTGAGAAACTTCTTTGTGTTCTGTTAATTCATGCACAGAGTTACAGCTTTCCTATCAAGAATCCTTTCGCTAAGACTGTTCTTGTGGAGTTTACAAAGTGATATTTGGAAGCCCATAGAGGGGTACGTTTAAAAAGGAAATTTCCTCACATAAAAACTGGAAAGAAGTTTTCTGAGAAACTGCTTTGTGTTCTGTTAATTCATCTCACAGAGTTACAGCTTACCCCTCAAGAAGCATTTCGCTAAGACTGTTCTTGTGGAATTTGCAATGTGATATTTGGAAGCCCATGGAGGGATATGGTGAAAAAGGAAATATCTTCAATTAAAAACTGGAAAGAAGCTTTCTGAGAAACTGCTTTGTTTTCTGTTAATTCATCTCACAGAGTTTCAGCTTTCCCCTCCAGAAGTCTTTCGCTAAGACGGTTCTCGTGGAATTTGCAAAGTGATATTTGGAAGCCGTGAGAGGGCTATGGTGTAAAAGGAAATGTCCTCGGATCAAAAATGGAAAGAAGCTTTCCAACAAACTGTTTTGTGTTCTGTTAATTTATCGGACAGAGTTTCAGCTTTCCCCTCAAGAAGCCGTTCGCTAAGACTGTTCTTGTGGAATTTGCAAAGTGATATTTGAAAGCCCGTCGAGGGCTATGGTGAAAAAGGAAATACCTTCAGTTAAAAACTGGAAAGAAACTTTCTGAGAAACTGCTTTGTATTCTGTTAATTCACCTCACAGAGTTTCAGCTTTCCCCTCTAGAAGCCTTTCGCTAAGACTGTTCTTGTGGAATTTGCAAAGTGATATTTGTAAGCCCATAGAAGTCGATGGTGAAAACGTAAATATCCTAAGATAAAAACTGAAAAGAACCATTCTGAGAAACTGCTTTGTGTTTTGTTAATTCATCTCACAGAGTTACAGGTTTCCCTTCAAGAAGCCTTTCGCTAAGACAGTTCTTGTGGAATATGCAAAGTGATATTTGGAAGCTCATAGTGACCTATAGTGAAAAAGGATATATCTTCAGTTAAAAACTGAAAAGAAGCTTTCTGAGAAACTGCTTTGTGATATATGACTTCCACTCACTGAGTTACAGCTGTATTTCGTAGAGCTGTTTGGCAGTCTTATTTCTGTGGAATCTGAGAACTGTTATTTCGGATCCCTTTGAAGACTGAAGGGCCAAAGGAAATATCCGTCGTTAAAGTTAGAAAGAAGCTTTCTGAGAAACTTCTTTGTGATTTGCGAATTCATTTCACAGAGTTACAGCTTTCCCCTCAAGAAGCCTTTCGCTAAGATTATTCTTGCACAATTTGAAAAATGATATTTGGAAGCCAATAGACGGCTATGGTGAAAACGAAATATCCTCCGATAAAAACTGGAAAGAAGCTTTCTGAGAAATTGCTTTGTGTTCTTTTAATTCATCTCACAGACTTACAGCTTTCCCCTCAGGAAGTCTTTCGCTAAGACTGTTCTTGTGGAATTTGAAATGTGATATTTGGTAGCCCATAGAGCGCTATGGAGAAAAGGAAATATCTTCAGATAAAAACTGTAAAGAACATTCCTGAGAAACTGCTTTGTGTTCTGTTAATTCACCTAACAGAGTTACAGCTTTCCCCTCTAGAAGCCTTTCGCTAAGACTGTTCTTGCTGTATTTTCAAAGTGATATTTTGAAGCCCATAGAGGGCTACGGTGAAAAAGGATAAAGCTTCAGTTAAAAACTGAAAGAGGCTTTCTGAGAAACGGTTTAGTATTATGTGACTTCCACTCACTGAGTTACAGCTCTATTTCCTAGAGCTGTTTGATAGCCTTATTTCTATGGAATCGGAGAACTGTTATTTTGGATCCCTTTGAAGACTATAGGGCCAAAGGAAATATCTGCCGCTAAAAGTGAGAAAGAAGCTTTCTGAGAAACTTCTCTGAGATCTGTTAATTCATCTCACAGAGTTACAGCATTCCACTCAAGAAGCCTTTCGCTAGGACTGTTCTTTTTGAATTTGCAAAGTGATATTTCGAAGCCCATAGACGGCTGTGGTGAAAAGGGAAATACCTTCAGTTAAAAAATGGAAAGAAGCTTTCTAAGAAACTGCTTGGTGTTCTGTTAATTCATCTCAAAGAGTTACAGCTTTACCCTCAAAAAGACTTTTGCTAAGACTCTTCTTGTGTAATACTCATAGTGATATTTGTAAGCCCTTATAGGGCTATGGTGAAAAAGGAAATATCCCAAGATAAAAGCTGAAAAGAAGCTTTCTGAGAAACTGCTTTGTGTTCTGTTAATTCACCTCACAGAGTTACAGCTTTCCCCTTAAGAAGCCTTTCGCTAAGACTGTTCTTGTGGAATTTGCAGAGTGGTATTTGTAAGCCCATAGAGGGCTATGGTGAAAAAGGAAATATCCTAAGATAAAAACTGAAAAGAACATTTCTGAGAAACTGCTTTGTGATACGTGACTTCCACTCACTGAGTGAGAGCTATATGTCATAGAGCTGTTTGCTAACCTTATTTCTGTGGAATCTGAGAAGGGATAATTCGGTTCCCTTTGAAGACTATAGGGCCAAAGGAAATATCCGCCATAAAAGTGAGAAAGAAGCTTTCTGAGAAACAGCTTTCTGATCTGTAAATTCATCCCACAGAGTTACAGCTTTCCCCTGAGGAAGCCTTTCGCTATGACTGTTCTTGTGGAATTTGCAAAGTGACATTTCGAAGGCCATAGAGAGCTATGGTGAAAAGGAAATATCTTCGGTTTAAAACGGGAAAGAAGCTTTCTGAGACACTGCGTTGTGTTCTGTTAATTCATCCCACAAAGTTACAGCTTTCCCCTCACGAAGCCTTTCCCTAAGACTGTTCTTGTCGAATTTGGGAAGTGATATTTAGAAGCCTACAGAGGTCTACAGTGAAAAAGGAAATAACCTAAGATAAAAACTGAAAAGAAGCTTTCTGAAAAACTGCTTTGTGTTCTCTTAATTCATCTCACAGAGTTACAGCTTTCCTCTCAAGAATCCTTTCGCTAAGACTGTTCTTGTGCAATTTAGAACGTGATATTTAGAAGCCCATAGAGGGCTATGGAGAAAAAGGAAATGTCCTTAGATAAAAACTGGAAAGAAGCTTTCTGAGAAACTGCTTTGTGTTCTGTTAATTCATCTCACAGAGTTACAGCTTTCCCCTCGAGAAGCCTTTCGCTATGACTGTTCTTGTGTAATTCGCAAAGTAATATTTGGAAGCCCATATAGGGTTATGGTGAAAAAAGGAATATCTTCAGTTAGAAAGTGTATAGAAGCTTTCTGAGAAACTGCTTTGTTTTCTGTTAATTCATCTCACAGAGTTACAGCTTTCCCCTCAAGAAGTCTTTCGTTAAGACTGTTCTTGTGGAATTTGCAAAGTGAAATTTGGAAGCCCATAGAGGGCTATGGTGAAAAAGGAAATGTCCTCAGATGAAAACTAGAAAGAAGCTTCTTGAGAAACTACTTTGTGTTCCGTTAATTCATCTCACACAGTTACAGCTTTGCCCTCCAGAAACCGTTCATTAAGACCGTTCTTGTGGAATTTTCAAAGTGCTATTTGGAAACCCATAGGGGGCTATGGTGAAAAAGGAAATATCTTCAGTTATAAACTGGAAAGAAGTTTTCTGAGAAACTGCTTTGTGTTCTGTTAATTCATCTGACAGTGTTACACCTTTCCCCTCAAGAAGCATTCCGCTAAGACTGTTCTTGTGGAATTTGCAAAGTGACATTTGGAAGCCCATAGAGGGCTGTGGTGAAAAAGAAATTTCCTCAGATAAGAACTGAAAAGAAGCTTTCTGAGAAACGACTTTGTGTTCTGTTAATTCATCTTATAGAATTACAGCTTTCCCCTCAAGAAGTCGTTCAGTAAGACTGTTCTTGTGGAATTTGCAAAGTGATATTTGGAAGCCCATAGAGGACCATGGTGTAAAGGAAATATCTTCAGATAAAAACTGGAAAGTAGCTTTCTGAGAAATTGCTTTGTGTTCTGTTAATTCATCTCACAGAATTACGGCTTTCCCCTCAAGAAAACTTTCGCTAAAGCTGTTTTTGTGGAATTTGGAAAAAGGTATATGGAAAACCATAGAGATCTATGGTTAAAAAGAAAATATCCTAAGATAAAAACTGAAAAGAAAATTTCTGAGAAACTGCTTTGTGTTCTCTGAATTCATCTCAAAGACTTACAGCTTTCCCCTCAAGAAACCGTTCACTAAGACTGTTCTCGTGGATTTTGCAAAGTGATATTTGGAAGCCCATAGAGTGCTATGGGGAGAAAGGAAATATCTTCAGTTAAAAAGTGGAAAGAACGTTTCTGAGAAACTGCTTTGTGTTCTGTTAATCCATCTCACAGAGGTACAGCATTCCCCTCAAGAAGTCGTTTACTAAGACTGTTCTTGTGAAATTTGCGAAGTGATATTTGGAAGTGCTTAGAGAACTATGGTGAAAAAGGAAATATCGTAAGATAAAAACCGAAAAGAAGCTTTCTGAGAAACTGCTTTGTGTTTTGTTAATTCATCTCAGAGAGTTACAGCTTTCCGAACAGAAAGCCATTCACTAAGACTGATCTTGTGTTATTTTCAAATTGATATTTGGAAGCCCATAGAGGGCTATGGTGAAAGGGGAAATATCTTCAGTTAAAAACTGGAAAGAAGCTTTCTGAGAAACGGTTTTGTGTTCTCTTAGTTCATCTCACAGAGTTACAGCTTTCCCCTCAAGAAGCCTTTCACCAAGACTGTTCTTGTGGAATTTCCAAAGTGGTCTTTGGAAGTCCATACGTCGCTATGGTGAAAAAGGATATAGCTTCAGTTAAAAAGTGAAAAGAAGCTTTCCGAGGAACTGCTTTGTGATATGTGATTTCCTGTCACTGAGAAACAGCTGTATTTCGTAGAACTGTTGGCTAGGCTTATTTCTGTGGAATCTGAGAAATGTTACTTCGGATCTCTTTGAAGACTATAGGTCCAAAGGAAATATCCGCCACTAAAAGTGTGAAAGAAGCTTTCTGAGAAACTTCTTTGAGTTCTGTGAATTGATCTCACAGAGCTACAGTTTCCCCTCAAGAGGCCTTTCGCTAAGACTGTTCTCGTGGAATTTGCAAAGTGATATTTGGAAAACAATAGAGGGCTATGGTGAAAAAGGAAATATCCTAAGATAAAAACTGAAAAGAAGCTTTTTGAGAAACTGTTTTGCGTACCGTTAATTCATCTCACAGAGTTATAGCTTTCCCCTCAAGAAGCCGTTCATTAAGACTGTTGTTGTGAAATTTGCAAAATGATATTTGGAAGCTCATAGAGGGCTATGGTGAAAATGGAAATATCTTCAGTTAAAAACTGGAGAGAAGCTTTCTGAGAAACTGCTTTGTGTTCTGTTAATTCATACACAGAGTTACACCTTTCCTATCACGAATCCTTTCGCTAAGACTGTTCTTGTGGAGTTTACAAAGTGATATTTGGAAGCCCATAGAGGGGTACGGTTAAAAAGGAAATTTCCTCACATAAAAACTGGAAAGAAGCTTTCTGAGAAACTGCTTTGTGTTTTGTTAATTCATCTCACAGTATTACAGCTCTACCCTCAAGAAGCCCTTCACTAAGACTGTTCTTCTGGAATTTCCAAAGAGATATTTGGAAGCCCATAGAGCGCTATGGTGAAAAAGGAAATATCTTCAGTTAAAAACTGGAGAGAAGCTTTCTGAGAAACTTCTTTGTGTTCTGTTAATTCATGCACAGAGTTACAGCTTTCCTATCAAGAATCCTTTCGCTAAGACTGTTCTTGTGGAGTTTACAAAGTGATATTTGGAAGCCCATAGAGGGGTACGTTTAAAAAGGAAATTTCCTCACATAAAAACTGGAAAGAAGTTTTCTGAGAAACTGCTTTGTGTTCTGTTAATTCATCTCACAGAGTTACAGCTTACCCCTCAAGAAGCATTTCGCTAAGACTGTTCTTGTGGAATTTGCAATGTGATATTTGGAAGCCCATGGAGGGATATGGTGAAAAAGGAAATATCTTCAATTAAAAACTGGAAAGAAGCTTTCTGAGAAACTGCTTTGTTTTCTGTTAATTCATCTCACAGAGTTTCAGCTTTCCCCTCCAGAAGTCTTTCGCTAAGACGGTTCTCGTGGAATTTGCAAAGTGATATTTGGAAGCCGTGAGAGGGCTATGGTGTAAAAGGAAATGTCCTCGGATCAAAAATGGAAAGAAGCTTTCCAACAAACTGTTTTGTGTTCTGTTAATTTATCGGACAGAGTTTCAGCTTTCCCCTCAAGAAGCCGTTCGCTAAGACTGTTCTTGTGGAATTTGCAAAGTGATATTTGAAAGCCCGTCGAGGGCTATGGTGAAAAAGGAAATACCTTCAGTTAAAAACTGGAAAGAAACTTTCTGAGAAACTGCTTTGTATTCTGTTAATTCACCTCACAGAGTTTCAGCTTTCCCCTCTAGAAGCCTTTCGCTAAGACTGTTCTTGTGGAATTTGCAAAGTGATATTTGGAAGCCGTGAGAGGGCTATGGTGTAAAAGGAAATGTCCTCGGATCAAAAATGGAAAGAAGCTTTCCAACAAACTGTTTTGTGTTCTGTTAATTTATCTGACAGAGTTTCAGCTTTCCCCTCAAGAAGCCGTTCGCTAAGACTGTTCTTGTGGAATTTGCAAAGTGATATTTGAAAGCCCGTCGAGGGCTATGGTGAAAAAGGAAATACCTTCAGTTAAAAACTGGAAAGAAACTTTCTGAGAAACTGCTTTGTATTCTGTTAATTCACCTCACAGAGTTTCAGCTTTCCCCTCTAGAAGCCTTTCGCTAAGACTGTTCTTGTGGAATTTGCAAAGTGATATTTGTAAGCCCATAGAAGTCGATGGTGAAAACGTAAATATCCTAAGATAAAAACTGAAAAGAACCATTCTGAGAAACTGCTTTGTGTTTTGTTAATTCATCTCACAGAGTTACAGGTTTCCCTTCAAGAAGCCTTTCGCTAAGACAGTTCTTGTGGAATATGCAAAGTGATATTTGGAAGCTCATAGTGACCTATAGTGAAAAAGGATATATCTTCAGTTAAAAACTGAAAAGAAGCTTTCTGAGAAACTGCTTTGTGATATATGACTTCCACTCACTGAGTTACAGCTGTATTTCGTAGAGCTGTTTGGCAGTCTTATTTCTGTGGAATCTGAGAACTGTTATTTCGGATCCCTTTGAAGACTGAAGGGCCAAAGGAAATATCCGTCGTTAAAGTTAGAAAGAAGCTTTCTGAGAAACTTCTTTGTGATTTGCGAATTCATTTCACAGAGTTACAGCTTTCCCCTCAAGAAGCCTTTCGCTAAGATTATTCTTGCACAATTTGAAAAATGATATTTGGAAGCCAATAGACGGCTATGGTGAAAACGAAATATCCTCCGATAAAAACTGGAAAGAAGCTTTCTGAGAAATTGCTTTGTGTTCTTTTAATTCATCTCACAGACTTACAGCTTTCCCCTCAGGAAGTCTTTCGCTAAGACTGTTCTTGTGGAATTTGAAATGTGATATTTGGTAGCCCATAGAGCGCTATGGAGAAAAGGAAATATCTTCAGATAAAAACTGTAAAGAACATTCCTGAGAAACTGCTTTGTGTTCTGTTAATTCACCTAACAGAGTTACAGCTTTCCCCTCTAGAAGCCTTTCGCTAAGACTGTTCTTGCTGTATTTTCAAAGTGATATTTTGAAGCCCATAGAGGGCTACGGTGAAAAAGGATAAAGCTTCAGTTAGAAACTGAAAGAGGCTTTCTGAGAAACGGTTTAGTATTATGTGACTTCCACTCACTGAGTTACAGCTCTATTTCCTAGAGCTGTTTGATAGCCTTATTTCTATGGAATCGGAGAACTGTTATTTTGGATCCCTTTGAAGACTATAGGGCCAAAGGAAATATCTGCCGCTATAAGTGAGAAAGAAGCTTTCTGAGAAACTTCTCTGAGATCTGTTAATTCATCTCACAGAGTTACAGCATTCCACTCAAGAAGCCTTTCGCTAGGACTGTTCTTTTTGAATTTGCAAAGTGATATTTCGAAGCCCATAGACGGCTGTGGTGAAAAGGGAAATACCTTCAGTTAAAAAATGGAAAGAAGCTTTCTAAGAAACTGCTTGGTGTTCTGTTAATTCATCTCAAAGAGTTACAGCTTTACCCTCAAAAAGACTTTTGCTAAGACTCTTCTTGTGTAATACTCATAGTGATATTTGTAAGCCCTTATAGGGCTATGGTGAAAAAGGAAATATCCCAAGATAAAAGCTGAAAAGAAGCTTTCTGAGAAACTGCTTTGTGTTCTGTTAATTCACCTCACAGAGTTACAGCTTTCCCCTTAAGAAGCCTTTCGCTAAGACTGTTCTTGTGGAATTTGCAGAGTGGTACTTGTAAGCCCATAGAGGGCTATGGTGAAAAAGGAAATATCCTAAGATAAAAACTGAAAAGAACATTTCTGAGAAACTGCTTTGTGATACGTGACTTCCACTCACTGAGTGAGAGCTATATGTCATAGAGCTGTTTGCTAACCTTATTTCTGTGGAATCTGAGAAGGGATAATTCGGTTCCCTTTGAAGACTATAGGGCCAAAGGAAATATCCGCCATAAAAGTGAGAAAGAAGCTTTCTGAGAAACAGCTTTCTGATCTGTAAATTCATCCCACAGAGTTACAGCTTTCCCCTGAGGAAGCCTTTCGCTATGACTGTTCTTGTGGAATTTGCAAAGTGACATTTCGAAGCCCATAGAGAGCTATGGTGAAAAGGAAATATCTTCGGTTTAAAACGGGAAAGAAGCTTTCTGAGACACTGCGTTGTGTTCTGTTAATTCATCCCACAAAGTTACAGCTTTCCCCTCACGAAGCCTTTCCCTAAGACTGTTCTTGTCGAATTTGGGAAGTGATATTTAGAAGCCTACAGAGGTCTACAGTGAAAAAGGAAATAACCTAAGATAAAAACTGAAAAGAAGCTTTCTGAAAAACTGCTTTGTGTTCTCTTAATTCATCTCACAGAGTTACAGCTTTCCTCTCAAGAATCCTTTCGCTAAGACTGTTCTTGTGCAATTTAGAACGTGATATTTAGAAGCCCATAGAGGGCTATGGAGAAAAAGGAAATGTCCTTAGATAAAAACTGGAAAGAAGCTTTCTGAGAAACTGCTTTGTGTTCTGTTAATTCATCTCACAGAGTTACAGCTTTCCCCTCGAGAAGCCTTTCGCTATGACTGTTCTTGTGTAATTCGCAAAGTAATATTTGGAAGCCCATATAGGGTTATGGTGAAAAAAGGAATATCTTCAGTTAGAAAGTGTATAGAAGCTTTCTGAGAAACTGCTTTGTTTTCTGTTAATTCATCTCACAGAGTTACAGCTTTCCCCTCAAGAAGTCTTTCGTTAAGACTGTTCTTGTGGAATTTGCAAAGTGAAATTTGGAAGCCCATAGAGGGCTATGGTGAAAAAGGAAATGTCCTCAGATGAAAACTAGAAAGAAGCTTCTTGAGAAACTACTTTGTGTTCCGTTAATTCATCTCACACAGTTACAGCTTTGCCCTCCAGAAACCGTTCATTAAGACCGTTCTTGTGGAATTTTCAAAGTGCTATTTGGAAACCCATAGGGGGCTATGGTGAAAAAGGAAATATCTTCAGTTATAAACTGGAAAGAAGTTTTCTGAGAAACTGCTTTGTGTTCTGTTAATTCATCTGACAGTGTTACACCTTTCCCCTCAAGAAGCATTCCGCTAAGACTGTTCTTGTGGAATTTGCAAAGTGACATTTGGAAGCCCATAGAGGGCTGTGGTGAAAAAGAAATTTCCTCAGATAAGAACTGAAAAGAAGCTTTCTGAGAAACGACTTTGTGTTCTGTTAATTCATCTTATAGAATTACAGCTTTCCCCTCAAGAAGTCGTTCAGTAAGACTGTTCTTGTGGAATTTGCAAAGTGATATTTGGAAGCCCATAGAGGACCATGGTGTAAAGGAAATATCTTCAGATAAAAACTGGAAAGTAGCTTTCTGAGAAATTGCTTTGTGTTCTGTTAATTCATCTCACAGAATTACGGCTTTCCCCTCAAGAAAACTTTCGCTAAAGCTGTTTTTGTGGAATTTGGAAAAAGGTATATGGAAAACCATAGAGATCTATGGTTAAAAAGAAAATATCCTAAGATAAAAACTGAAAAGAAAATTTCTGAGAAACTGCTTTGTGTTCTCTGAATTCATCTCAAAGACTTACAGCTTTCCCCTCAAGAAACCGTTCACTAAGACTGTTCTCGTGGATTTTGCAAAGTGATATTTGGAAGCCCATAGAGTGCTATGGGGAGAAAGGAAATATCTTCAGTTAAAAAGTGGAAAGAACGTTTCTGAGAAACTGCTTTGTGTTCTGTTAATCCATCTCACAGAGGTACAGCATTCCCCTCAAGAAGTCGTTTACTAAGACTGTTCTTGTGAAATTTGCGAAGTGATATTTGGAAGTGCTTAGAGAACTATGGTGAAAAAGGAAATATCGTAAGATAAAAACCGAAAAGAAGCTTTCTGAGAAACTGCTTTGTGTTTTGTTAATTCATCTCAGAGAGTTACAGCTTTCCGAACAGAAAGCCATTCACTAAGACTGATCTTGTGTTATTTTCAAATTGATATTTGGAAGCCCATAGAGGGCTATGGTGAAAGGGGAAATATCTTCAGTTAAAAACTGGAAAGAAGCTTTCTGAGAAACGGTTTTGTGTTCTCTTAGTTCATCTCACAGAGTTACAGCTTTCCCCTCAAGAAGCCTTTCACCAAGACTGTTCTTGTGGAATTTCCAAAGTGGTCTTTGGAAGTCCATACGTCGCTATGGTGAAAAAGGATATAGCTTCAGTTAAAAAGTGAAAAGAAGCTTTCCGAGGAACTGCTTTGTGATATGTGATTTCCTGTCACTGAGAAACAGCTGTATTTCGTAGAACTGTTGGCTAGGCTTATTTCTGTGGAATCTGAGAAATGTTACTTCGGATCTCTTTGAAGACTATAGGTCCAAAGGAAATATCCGCCACTAAAAGTGTGAAAGAAGCTTTCTGAGAAACTTCTTTGAGTTCTGTGAATTGATCTCACAGAGCTACAGTTTCCCCTCAAGAGGCCTTTCGCTAAGACTGTTCTCGTGGAATTTGCAAAGTGATATTTGGAAAACAATAGAGGGCTATGGTGAAAAAGGAAATATCCTAAGATAAAAACTGAAAAGAAGCTTTTTGAGAAACTGTTTTGCGTACCGTTAATTCATCTCACAGAGTTATAGCTTTCCCCTCAAGAAGCCGTTCATTAAGACTGTTGTTGTGAAATTTGCAAAATGATATTTGGAAGCTCATAGAGGGCTATGGTGAAAATGGAAATATCTTCAGTTAAAAACTGGAGAGAAGCTTTCTGAGAAACTGCTTTGTGTTCTGTTAATTCATACACAGAGTTACACCTTTCCTATCACGAATCCTTTCGCTAAGACTGTTCTTGTGGAGTTTACAAAGTGATATTTGGAAGCCCATAGAGGGGTACGGTTAAAAAGGAAATTTCCTCACATAAAAACTGGAAAGAAGCTTTCTGAGAAACTGCTTTGTGTTTTGTTAATTCATCTCACAGTATTACAGCTCTACCCTCAAGAAGCCCTTCACTAAGACTGTTCTTCTGGAATTTCCAAAGAGATATTTGGAAGCCCATAGAGCGCTATGGTGAAAAAGGAAATATCTTCAGTTAAAAACTGGAGAGAAGCTTTCTGAGAAACTTCTTTGTGTTCTGTTAATTCATGCACAGAGTTACAGCTTTCCTATCAAGAATCCTTTCGCTAAGACTGTTCTTGTGGAGTTTACAAAGTGATATTTGGAAGCCCATAGAGGGGTACGTTTAAAAAGGAAATTTCCTCACATAAAAACTGGAAAGAAGTTTTCTGAGAAACTGCTTTGTGTTCTGTTAATTCATCTCACAGAGTTACAGCTTACCCCTCAAGAAGCATTTCGCTAAGACTGTTCTTGTGGAATTTGCAATGTGATATTTGGAAGCCCATGGAGGGATATGGTGAAAAAGGAAATATCTTCAATTAAAAACTGGAAAGAAGCTTTCTGAGAAACTGCTTTGTTTTCTGTTAATTCATCTCACAGAGTTTCAGCTTTCCCCTCCAGAAGTCTTTCGCTAAGACGGTTCTCGTGGAATTTGCAAAGTGATATTTGGAAGCCGTGAGAGGGCTATGGTGTAAAAGGAAATGTCCTCGGATCAAAAATGGAAAGAAGCTTTCCAACAAACTGTTTTGTGTTCTGTTAATTTATCTGACAGAGTTTCAGCTTTCCCCTCAAGAAGCCGTTCGCTAAGACTGTTCTTGTGGAATTTGCAAAGTGATATTTGAAAGCCCGTCGAGGGCTATGGTGAAAAAGGAAATACCTTCAGTTAAAAACTGGAAAGAAACTTTCTGAGAAACTGCTTTGTATTCTGTTAATTCACCTCACAGAGTTTCAGCTTTCCCCTCTAGAAGCCTTTCGCTAAGACTGTTCTTGTGGAATTTGCAAAGTGATATTTGTAAGCCCATAGAAGTCGATGGTGAAAACGTAAATATCCTAAGATAAAAACTGAAAAGAACCATTCTGAGAAACTGCTTTGTGTTTTGTTAATTCATCTCACAGAGTTACAGGTTTCCCTTCAAGAAGCCTTTCGCTAAGACAGTTCTTGTGGAATATGCAAAGTGATATTTGGAAGCTCATAGTGACCTATAGTGAAAAAGGATATATCTTCAGTTAAAAACTGAAAAGAAGCTTTCTGAGAAACTGCTTTGTGATATATGACTTCCACTCACTGAGTTACAGCTGTATTTCGTAGAGCTGTTTGGCAGTCTTATTTCTGTGGAATCTGAGAACTGTTATTTCGGATCCCTTTGAAGACTGAAGGGCCAAAGGAAATATCCGTCGTTAAAGTTAGAAAGAAGCTTTCTGAGAAACTTCTTTGTGATTTGCGAATTCATTTCACAGAGTTACAGCTTTCCCCTCAAGAAGCCTTTCGCTAAGATTATTCTTGCACAATTTGAAAAATGATATTTGGAAGCCAATAGACGGCTATGGTGAAAACGAAATATCCTCCGATAAAAACTGGAAAGAAGCTTTCTGAGAAATTGCTTTGTGTTCTTTTAATTCATCTCACAGACTTACAGCTTTCCCCTCAGGAAGTCTTTCGCTAAGACTGTTCTTGTGGAATTTGAAATGTGATATTTGGTAGCCCATAGAGCGCTATGGAGAAAAGGAAATATCTTCAGATAAAAACTGTAAAGAACATTCCTGAGAAACTGCTTTGTGTTCTGTTAATTCACCTAACAGAGTTACAGCTTTCCCCTCTAGAAGCCTTTCGCTAAGACTGTTCTTGCTGTATTTTCAAAGTGATATTTTGAAGCCCATAGAGGGCTACGGTGAAAAAGGATAAAGCTTCAGTTAAAAACTGAAAGAGGCTTTCTGAGAAACGGTTTAGTATTATGTGACTTCCACTCACTGAGTTACAGCTCTATTTCCTAGAGCTGTTTGATAGCCTTATTTCTATGGAATCGGAGAACTGTTATTTTGGATCCCTTTGAAGACTATAGGGCCAAAGGAAATATCTGCCGCTAAAAGTGAGAAAGAAGCTTTCTGAGAAACTTCTCTGAGATCTGTTAATTCATCTCACAGAGTTACAGCATTCCACTCAAGAAGCCTTTCGCTAGGACTGTTCTTTTCGAATTTGCAAAGTGATATTTCGAAGCCCATAGACGGCTGTGGTGAAAAGGGAAATACCTTCAGTTAAAAAATGGAAAGAAGCTTTCTAAGAAACTGCTTGGTGTTCTGTTAATTCATCTCAAAGAGTTACAGCTTTACCCTCAAAAAGACTTTTGCTAAGACTCTTCTTGTGTAATACTCATAGTGATATTTGTAAGCCCTTATAGGGCTATGGTGAAAAAGGAAATATCCCAAGATAAAAGCTGAAAAGAAGCTTTCTGAGAAACTGCTTTGTGTTCTGTTAATTCACCTCACAGAGTTACAGCTTTCCCCTTAAGAAGCCTTTCGCTAAGACTGTTCTTGTGGAATTTGCAGAGTGGTATTTGTAAGCCCATAGAGGGCTATGGTGAAAAAGGAAATATCCTAAGATAAAAACTGAAAAGAACATTTCTGAGAAACTGCTTTGTGATACGTGACTTCCACTCACTGAGTGAGAGCTATATGTCATAGAGCTGTTTGCTAACCTTATTTCTGTGGAATCTGAGAAGGGATAATTCGGTTCCCTTTGAAGACTATAGGGCCAAAGGAAATATCCGCCATAAAAGTGAGAAAGAAGCTTTCTGAGAAACAGCTTTCTGATCTGTAAATTCATCCCACAGAGTTACAGCTTTCCCCTGAGGAAGCCTTTCGCTATGACTGTTCTTGTGGAATTTGCAAAGTGACATTTCGAAGGCCATAGAGAGCTATGGTGAAAAGGAAATATCTTCGGTTTAAAACGGGAAAGAAGCTTTCTGAGACACTGCGTTGTGTTCTGTTAATTCATCCCACAAAGTTACAGCTTTCCCCTCACGAAGCCTTTCCCTAAGACTGTTCTTGTCGAATTTGGGAAGTGATATTTAGAAGCCTACAGAGGTCTACAGTGAAAAAGGAAATAACCTAAGATAAAAACTGAAAAGAAGCTTTCTGAAAAACTGCTTTGTGTTCTCTTAATTCATCTCACAGAGTTACAGCTTTCCTCTCAAGAATCCTTTCGCTAAGACTGTTCTTGTGCAATTTAGAACGTGATATTTAGAAGCCCATAGAGGGCTATGGAGAAAAAGGAAATGTCCTTAGATAAAAACTGGAAAGAAGCTTTCTGAGAAACTGCTTTGTGTTCTGTTAATTCATCTCACAGAGTTACAGCTTTCCCCTCGAGAAGCCTTTCGCTATGACTGTTCTTGTGTAATTCGCAAAGTAATATTTGGAAGCCCATATAGGGTTATGGTGAAAAAAGGAATATCTTCAGTTAGAAAGTGTATAGAAGCTTTCTGAGAAACTGCTTTGTTTTCTGTTAATTCATCTCACAGAGTTACAGCTTTCCCCTCAAGAAGTCTTTCGTTAAGACTGTTCTTGTGGAATTTGCAAAGTGAAATTTGGAAGCCCATAGAGGGCTATGGTGAAAAAGGAAATGTCCTCAGATGAAAACTAGAAAGAAGCTTCTTGAGAAACTACTTTGTGTTCCGTTAATTCATCTCACACAGTTACAGCTTTGCCCTCCAGAAACCGTTCATTAAGACCGTTCTTGTGGAATTTTCAAAGTGCTATTTGGAAACCCATAGGGGGCTATGGTGAAAAAGGAAATATCTTCAGTTATAAACTGGAAAGAAGTTTTCTGAGAAACTGCTTTGTGTTCTGTTAATTCATCTGACAGTGTTACACCTTTCCCCTCAAGAAGCATTCCGCTAAGACTGTTCTTGTGGAATTTGCAAAGTGACATTTGGAAGCCCATAGAGGGCTGTGGTGAAAAAGAAATTTCCTCAGATAAGAACTGAAAAGAAGCTTTCTGAGAAACGACTTTGTGTTCTGTTAATTCATCTTATAGAATTACAGCTTTCCCCTCAAGAAGTCGTTCAGTAAGACTGTTCTTGTGGAATTTGCAAAGTGATATTTGGAAGCCCATAGAGGACCATGGTGTAAAGGAAATATCTTCAGATAAAAACTGGAAAGTAGCTTTCTGAGAAATTGCTTTGTGTTCTGTTAATTCATCTCACAGAATTACGGCTTTCCCCTCAAGAAAACTTTCGCTAAAGCTGTTTTTGTGGAATTTGGAAAAAGGTATATGGAAAACCATAGAGATCTATGGTTAAAAAGAAAATATCCTAAGATAAAAACTGAAAAGAAAATTTCTGAGAAACTGCTTTGTGTTCTCTGAATTCATCTCAAAGACTTACAGCTTTCCCCTCAAGAAACCGTTCACTAAGACTGTTCTCGTGGATTTTGCAAAGTGATATTTGGAAGCCCATAGAGTGCTATGGGGAGAAAGGAAATATCTTCAGTTAAAAAGTGGAAAGAACGTTTCTGAGAAACTGCTTTGTGTTCTGTTAATCCATCTCACAGAGGTACAGCATTCCCCTCAAGAAGTCGTTTACTAAGACTGTTCTTGTGAAATTTGCGAAGTGATATTTGGAAGTGCTTAGAGAACTATGGTGAAAAAGGAAATATCGTAAGATAAAAACCGAAAAGAAGCTTTCTGAGAAACTGCTTTGTGTTTTGTTAATTCATCTCAGAGAGTTACAGCTTTCCGAACAGAAAGCCATTCACTAAGACTGATCTTGTGTTATTTTCAAATTGATATTTGGAAGCCCATAGAGGGCTATGGTGAAAGGGGAAATATCTTCAGTTAAAAACTGGAAAGAAGCTTTCTGAGAAACGGTTTTGTGTTCTCTTAGTTCATCTCACAGAGTTACAGCTTTCCCCTCAAGAAGCCTTTCACCAAGACTGTTCTTGTGGAATTTCCAAAGTGGTCTTTGGAAGTCCATACGTCGCTATGGTGAAAAAGGATATAGCTTCAGTTAAAAAGTGAAAAGAAGCTTTCCGAGGAACTGCTTTGTGATATGTGATTTCCTGTCACTGAGAAACAGCTGTATTTCGTAGAACTGTTGGCTAGGCTTATTTCTGTGGAATCTGAGAAATGTTACTTCGGATCTCTTTGAAGACTATAGGTCCAAAGGAAATATCCGCCACTAAAAGTGTGAAAGAAGCTTTCTGAGAAACTTCTTTGAGTTCTGTGAATTGATCTCACAGAGCTACAGTTTCCCCTCAAGAGGCCTTTCGCTAAGACTGTTCTCGTGGAATTTGCAAAGTGATATTTGGAAAACAATAGAGGGCTATGGTGAAAAAGGAAATATCCTAAGATAAAAACTGAAAAGAAGCTTTTTGAGAAACTGTTTTGCGTACCGTTAATTCATCTCACAGAGTTATAGCTTTCCCCTCAAGAAGCCGTTCATTAAGACTGTTGTTGTGAAATTTGCAAAATGATATTTGGAAGCTCATAGAGGGCTATGGTGAAAATGGAAATATCTTCAGTTAAAAACTGGAGAGAAGCTTTCTGAGAAACTGCTTTGTGTTCTGTTAATTCATACACAGAGTTACACCTTTCCTATCACGAATCCTTTCGCTAAGACTGTTCTTGTGGAGTTTACAAAGTGATATTTGGAAGCCCATAGAGGGGTACGGTTAAAAAGGAAATTTCCTCACATAAAAACTGGAAAGAAGCTTTCTGAGAAACTGCTTTGTGTTTTGTTAATTCATCTCACAGTATTACAGCTCTACCCTCAAGAAGCCCTTCACTAAGACTGTTCTTCTGGAATTTCCAAAGAGATATTTGGAAGCCCATAGAGCGCTATGGTGAAAAAGGAAATATCTTCAGTTAAAAACTGGAGAGAAGCTTTCTGAGAAACTTCTTTGTGTTCTGTTAATTCATGCACAGAGTTACAGCTTTCCTATCAAGAATCCTTTCGCTAAGACTGTTCTTGTGGAGTTTACAAAGTGATATTTGGAAGCCCATAGAGGGGTACGTTTAAAAAGGAAATTTCCTCACATAAAAACTGGAAAGAAGTTTTCTGAGAAACTGCTTTGTGTTCTGTTAATTCATCTCACAGAGTTACAGCTTACCCCTCAAGAAGCATTTCGCTAAGACTGTTCTTGTGGAATTTGCAATGTGATATTTGGAAGCCCATGGAGGGATATGGTGAAAAAGGAAATATCTTCAATTAAAAACTGGAAAGAAGCTTTCTGAGAAACTGCTTTGTTTTCTGTTAATTCATCTCACAGAGTTTCAGCTTTCCCCTCCAGAAGTCTTTCGCTAAGACGGTTCTCGTGGAATTTGCAAAGTGATATTTGGAAGCCGTGAGAGGGCTATGGTGTAAAAGGAAATGTCCTCGGATCAAAAATGGAAAGAAGCTTTCCAACAAACTGTTTTGTGTTCTGTTAATTTATCTGACAGAGTTTCAGCTTTCCCCTCAAGAAGCCGTTCGCTAAGACTGTTCTTGTGGAATTTGCAAAGTGATATTTGAAAGCCCGTCGAGGGCTATGGTGAAAAAGGAAATACCTTCAGTTAAAAACTGGAAAGAAACTTTCTGAGAAACTGCTTTGTATTCTGTTAATTCACCTCACAGAGTTTCAGCTTTCCCCTCTAGAAGCCTTTCGCTAAGACTGTTCTTGTGGAATTTGCAAAGTGATATTTGGAAGCCGTGAGAGGGCTATGGTGTAAAAGGAAATGTCCTCGGATCAAAAATGGAAAGAAGCTTTCCAACAAACTGTTTTGTGTTCTGTTAATTTATCTGACAGAGTTTCAGCTTTCCCCTCAAGAAGCCGTTCGCTAAGACTGTTCTTGTGGAATTTGCAAAGTGATATTTGAAAGCCCGTCGAGGGCTATGGTGAAAAAGGAAATACCTTCAGTTAAAAACTGGAAAGAAACTTTCTGAGAAACTGCTTTGTATTCTGTTAATTCACCTCACAGAGTTTCAGCTTTCCCCTCTAGAAGCCTTTCGCTAAGACTGTTCTTGTGGAATTTGCAAAGTGATATTTGTAAGCCCATAGAAGTCGATGGTGAAAACGTAAATATCCTAAGATAAAAACTGAAAAGAACCATTCTGAGAAACTGCTTTGTGTTTTGTTAATTCATCTCACAGAGTTACAGGTTTCCCTTCAAGAAGCCTTTCGCTAAGACAGTTCTTGTGGAATATGCAAAGTGATATTTGGAAGCTCATAGTGACCTATAGTGAAAAAGGATATATCTTCAGTTAAAAACTGAAAAGAAGCTTTCTGAGAAACTGCTTTGTGATATATGACTTCCACTCACTGAGTTACAGCTGTATTTCGTAGAGCTGTTTGGCAGTCTTATTTCTGTGGAATCTGAGAACTGTTATTTCGGATCCCTTTGAAGACTGAAGGGCCAAAGGAAATATCCGTCGTTAAAGTTAGAAAGAAGCTTTCTGAGAAACTTCTTTGTGATTTGCGAATTCATTTCACAGAGTTACAGCTTTCCCCTCAAGAAGCCTTTCGCTAAGATTATTCTTGCACAATTTGAAAAATGATATTTGGAAGCCAATAGACGGCTATGGTGAAAACGAAATATCCTCCGATAAAAACTGGAAAGAAGCTTTCTGAGAAATTGCTTTGTGTTCTTTTAATTCATCTCACAGACTTACAGCTTTCCCCTCAGGAAGTCTTTCGCTAAGACTGTTCTTGTGGAATTTGAAATGTGATATTTGGTAGCCCATAGAGCGCTATGGAGAAAAGGAAATATCTTCAGATAAAAACTGTAAAGAACATTCCTGAGAAACTGCTTTGTGTTCTGTTAATTCACCTAACAGAGTTACAGCTTTCCCCTCTAGAAGCCTTTCGCTAAGACTGTTCTTGCTGTATTTTCAAAGTGATATTTTGAAGCCCATAGAGGGCTACGGTGAAAAAGGATAAAGCTTCAGTTAGAAACTGAAAGAGGCTTTCTGAGAAACGGTTTAGTATTATGTGACTTCCACTCACTGAGTTACAGCTCTATTTCCTAGAGCTGTTTGATAGCCTTATTTCTATGGAATCGGAGAACTGTTATTTTGGATCCCTTTGAAGACTATAGGGCCAAAGGAAATATCTGCCGCTATAAGTGAGAAAGAAGCTTTCTGAGAAACTTCTCTGAGATCTGTTAATTCATCTCACAGAGTTACAGCATTCCACTCAAGAAGCCTTTCGCTAGGACTGTTCTTTTTGAATTTGCAAAGTGATATTTCGAAGCCCATAGACGGCTGTGGTGAAAAGGGAAATACCTTCAGTTAAAAAATGGAAAGAAGCTTTCTAAGAAACTGCTTGGTGTTCTGTTAATTCATCTCAAAGAGTTACAGCTTTACCCTCAAAAAGACTTTTGCTAAGACTCTTCTTGTGTAATACTCATAGTGATATTTGTAAGCCCTTATAGGGCTATGGTGAAAAAGGAAATATCCCAAGATAAAAGCTGAAAAGAAGCTTTCTGAGAAACTGCTTTGTGTTCTGTTAATTCACCTCACAGAGTTACAGCTTTCCCCTTAAGAAGCCTTTCGCTAAGACTGTTCTTGTGGAATTTGCAGAGTGGTATTTGTAAGCCCATAGAGGGCTATGGTGAAAAAGGAAATATCCTAAGATAAAAACTGAAAAGAACATTTCTGAGAAACTGCTTTGTGATACGTGACTTCCACTCACTGAGTGAGAGCTATATGTCATAGAGCTGTTTGCTAACCTTATTTCTGTGGAATCTGAGAAGGGATAATTCGGTTCCCTTTGAAGACTATAGGGCCAAAGGAAATATCCGCCATAAAAGTGAGAAAGAAGCTTTCTGAGAAACAGCTTTCTGATCTGTAAATTCATCCCACAGAGTTACAGCTTTCCCCTGAGGAAGCCTTTCGCTATGACTGTTCTTGTGGAATTTGCAAAGTGACATTTCGAAGGCCATAGAGAGCTATGGTGAAAAGGAAATATCTTTGGTTTAAAACGGGAAAGAAGCTTTCTGAGACACTGCGTTGTGTTCTGTTAATTCATCCCACAAAGTTACAGCTTTCCCCTCACGAAGCCTTTCCCTAAGACTGTTCTTGTCGAATTTGGGAAGTGATATTTAGAAGCCTACAGAGGTCTACAGTGAAAAAGGAAATAACCTAAGATAAAAACTGAAAAGAAGCTTTCTGAAAAACTGCTTTGTGTTCTCTTAATTCATCTCACAGAGTTACAGCTTTCCTCTCAAGAATCCTTTCGCTAAGACTGTTCTTGTGCAATTTAGAACGTGATATTTAGAAGCCCATAGAGGGCTATGGAGAAAAAGGAAATGTCCTTAGATAAAAACTGGAAAGAAGCTTTCTGAGAAACTGCTTTGTGTTCTGTTAATTCATCTCACAGAGTTACAGCTTTCCCCTCGAGAAGCCTTTCGCTATGACTGTTCTTGTGTAATTCGCAAAGTAATATTTGGAAGCCCATATAGGGTTATGGTGAAAAAAGGAATATCTTCAGTTAGAAAGTGTATAGAAGCTTTCTGAGAAACTGCTTTGTTTTCTGTTAATTCATCTCACAGAGTTACAGCTTTCCCCTCAAGAAGTCTTTCGTTAAGACTGTTCTTGTGGAATTTGCAAAGTGAAATTTGGAAGCCCATAGAGGGCTATGGTGAAAAAGGAAATGTCCTCAGATGAAAACTAGAAAGAAGCTTCTTGAGAAACTACTTTGTGTTCCGTTAATTCATCTCACACAGTTACAGCTTTGCCCTCCAGAAACCGTTCATTAAGACCGTTCTTGTGGAATTTTCAAAGTGCTATTTGGAAACCCATAGGGGGCTATGGTGAAAAAGGAAATATCTTCAGTTATAAACTGGAAAGAAGTTTTCTGAGAAACTGCTTTGTGTTCTGTTAATTCATCTGACAGTGTTACACCTTTCCCCTCAAGAAGCATTCCGCTAAGACTGTTCTTGTGGAATTTGCAAAGTGACATTTGGAAGCCCATAGAGGGCTGTGGTGAAAAAGAAATTTCCCCAGATAAGAACTGAAAAGAAGCTTTCTGAGAAACGACTTTGTGTTCTGTTAATTCATCTTATAGAATTACAGCTTTCCCCTCAAGAAGTCGTTCAGTAAGACTGTTCTTGTGGAATTTGCAAAGTGATATTTGGAAGCCCATAGAGGACCATGGTGTAAAGGAAATATCTTCAGATAAAAACTGGAAAGTAGCTTTCTGAGAAATTGCTTTGTGTTCTGTTAATTCATCTCACAGAATTACGGCTTTCCCCTCAAGAAAACTTTCGCTAAAGCTGTTTTTGTGGAATTTGGAAAAAGGTATATGGAAAACCATAGAGATCTATGGTTAAAAAGAAAATATCCTAAGATAAAAACTGAAAAGAAAATTTCTGAGAAACTGCTTTGTGTTCTCTGAATTCATCTCAAAGACTTACAGCTTTCCCCTCAAGAAACCGTTCACTAAGACTGTTCTCGTGGATTTTGCAAAGTGATATTTGGAAGCCCATAGAGTGCTATGGGGAGAAAGGAAATATCTTCAGTTAAAAAGTGGAAAGAACGTTTCTGAGAAACTGCTTTGTGTTCTGTTAATCCATCTCACAGAGGTACAGCATTCCCCTCAAGAAGTCGTTTACTAAGACTGTTCTTGTGAAATTTGCGAAGTGATATTTGGAAGTGCTTAGAGAACTATGGTGAAAAAGGAAATATCGTAAGATAAAAACCGAAAAGAAGCTTTCTGAGAAACTGCTTTGTGTTTTGTTAATTCATCTCAGAGAGTTACAGCTTTCCGAACAGAAAGCCATTCACTAAGACTGATCTTGTGTTATTTTCAAATTGATATTTGGAAGCCCATAGAGGGCTATGGTGAAAGGGGAAATATCTTCAGTTAAAAACTGGAAAGAAGCTTTCTGAGAAACGGTTTTGTGTTCTCTTAGTTCATCTCACAGAGTTACAGCTTTCCCCTCAAGAAGCCTTTCACCAAGACTGTTCTTGTGGAATTTCCAAAGTGGTCTTTGGAAGTCCATACGTCGCTATGGTGAAAAAGGATATAGCTTCAGTTAAAAAGTGAAAAGAAGCTTTCCGAGGAACTGCTTTGTGATATGTGATTTCCTGTCACTGAGAAACAGCTGTATTTCGTAGAACTGTTGGCTAGGCTTATTTCTGTGGAATCTGAGAAATGTTACTTCGGATCTCTTTGAAGACTATAGGTCCAAAGGAAATATCCGCCACTAAAAGTGTGAAAGAAGCTTTCTGAGAAACTTCTTTGAGTTCTGTGAATTGATCTCACAGAGCTACAGTTTCCCCTCAAGAGGCCTTTCGCTAAGACTGTTCTCGTGGAATTTGCAAAGTGATATTTGGAAAACAATAGAGGGCTATGGTGAAAAAGGAAATATCCTAAGATAAAAACTGAAAAGAAGCTTTTTGAGAAACTGTTTTGCGTACCGTTAATTCATCTCACAGAGTTATAGCTTTCCCCTCAAGAAGCCGTTCATTAAGACTGTTGTTGTGAAATTTGCAAAATGATATTTGGAAGCTCATAGAGGGCTATGGTGAAAATGGAAATATCTTCAGTTAAAAACTGGAGAGAAGCTTTCTGAGAAACTGCTTTGTGTTCTGTTAATTCATACACAGAGTTACACCTTTCCTATCACGAATCCTTTCGCTAAGACTGTTCTTGTGGAGTTTACAAAGTGATATTTGGAAGCCCATAGAGGGGTACGGTTAAAAAGGAAATTTCCTCACATAAAAACTGGAAAGAAGCTTTCTGAGAAACTGCTTTGTGTTTTGTTAATTCATCTCACAGTATTACAGCTCTACCCTCAAGAAGCCCTTCACTAAGACTGTTCTTCTGGAATTTCCAAAGAGATATTTGGAAGCCCATAGAGCGCTATGGTGAAAAAGGAAATATCTTCAGTTAAAAACTGGAGAGAAGCTTTCTGAGAAACTTCTTTGTGTTCTGTTAATTCATGCACAGAGTTACAGCTTTCCTATCAAGAATCCTTTCGCTAAGACTGTTCTTGTGGAGTTTACAAAGTGATATTTGGAAGCCCATAGAGGGGTACGTTTAAAAAGGAAATTTCCTCACATAAAAACTGGAAAGAAGTTTTCTGAGAAACTGCTTTGTGTTCTGTTAATTCATCTCACAGAGTTACAGCTTACCCCTCAAGAAGCATTTCGCTAAGACTGTTCTTGTGGAATTTGCAATGTGATATTTGGAAGCCCATGGAGGGATATGGTGAAAAAGGAAATATCTTCAATTAAAAACTGGAAAGAAGCTTTCTGAGAAACTGCTTTGTTTTCTGTTAATTCATCTCACAGAGTTTCAGCTTTCCCCTCCAGAAGTCTTTCGCTAAGACGGTTCTCGTGGAATTTGCAAAGTGATATTTGGAAGCCGTGAGAGGGCTATGGTGTAAAAGGAAATGTCCTCGGATCAAAAATGGAAAGAAGCTTTCCAACAAACTGTTTTGTGTTCTGTTAATTTATCTGACAGAGTTTCAGCTTTCCCCTCAAGAAGCCGTTCGCTAAGACTGTTCTTGTGGAATTTGCAAAGTGATATTTGAAAGCCCGTCGAGGGCTATGGTGAAAAAGGAAATACCTTCAGTTAAAAACTGGAAAGAAACTTTCTGAGAAACTGCTTTGTATTCTGTTAATTCACCTCACAGAGTTTCAGCTTTCCCCTCTAGAAGCCTTTCGCTAAGACTGTTCTTGTGGAATTTGCAAAGTGATATTTGTAAGCCCATAGAAGTCGATGGTGAAAACGTAAATATCCTAAGATAAAAACTGAAAAGAACCATTCTGAGAAACTGCTTTGTGTTTTGTTAATTCATCTCACAGAGTTACAGGTTTCCCTTCAAGAAGCCTTTCGCTAAGACAGTTCTTGTGGAATATGCAAAGTGATATTTGGAAGCTCATAGTGACCTATAGTGAAAAAGGATATATCTTCAGTTAAAAACTGAAAAGAAGCTTTCTGAGAAACTGCTTTGTGATATATGACTTCCACTCACTGAGTTACAGCTGTATTTCGTAGAGCTGTTTGGCAGTCTTATTTCTGTGGAATCTGAGAACTGTTATTTCGGATCCCTTTGAAGACTGAAGGGCCAAAGGAAATATCCGTCGTTAAAGTTAGAAAGAAGCTTTCTGAGAAACTTCTTTGTGATTTGCGAATTCATTTCACAGAGTTACAGCTTTCCCCTCAAGAAGCCTTTCGCTAAGATTATTCTTGCACAATTTGAAAAATGATATTTGGAAGCCAATAGACGGCTATGGTGAAAACGAAATATCCTCCGATAAAAACTGGAAAGAAGCTTTCTGAGAAATTGCTTTGTGTTCTTTTAATTCATCTCACAGACTTACAGCTTTCCCCTCAGGAAGTCTTTCGCTAAGACTGTTCTTGTGGAATTTGAAATGTGATATTTGGTAGCCCATAGAGCGCTATGGAGAAAAGGAAATATCTTCAGATAAAAACTGTAAAGAACATTCCTGAGAAACTGCTTTGTGTTCTGTTAATTCACCTAACAGAGTTACAGCTTTCCCCTCTAGAAGCCTTTCGCTAAGACTGTTCTTGCTGTATTTTCAAAGTGATATTTTGAAGCCCATAGAGGGCTACGGTGAAAAAGGATAAAGCTTCAGTTAAAAACTGAAAGAGGCTTTCTGAGAAACGGTTTAGTATTATGTGACTTCCACTCACTGAGTTACAGCTCTATTTCCTAGAGCTGTTTGATAGCCTTATTTCTATGGAATCGGAGAACTGTTATTTTGGATCCCTTTGAAGACTATAGGGCCAAAGGAAATATCTGCCGCTATAAGTGAGAAAGAAGCTTTCTGAGAAACTTCTCTGAGATCTGTTAATTCATCTCACAGAGTTACAGCATTCCACTCAAGAAGCCTTTCGCTAGGACTGTTCTTTTTGAATTTGCAAAGTGATATTTCGAAGCCCATAGACGGCTGTGGTGAAAAGGGAAATACCTTCAGTTAAAAAATGGAAAGAAGCTTTCTAAGAAACTGCTTGGTGTTCTGTTAATTCATCTCAAAGAGTTACAGCTTTACCCTCAAAAAGACTTTTGCTAAGACTCTTCTTGTGTAATACTCATAGTGATATTTGTAAGCCCTTATAGGGCTATGGTGAAAAAGGAAATATCCCAAGATAAAAGCTGAAAAGAAGCTTTCTGAGAAACTGCTTTGTGTTCTGTTAATTCACCTCACAGAGTTACAGCTTTCCCCTTAAGAAGCCTTTCGCTAAGACTGTTCTTGTGGAATTTGCAGAGTGGTATTTGTAAGCCCATAGAGGGCTATGGTGAAAAAGGAAATATCCTAAGATAAAAACTGAAAAGAACATTTCTGAGAAACTGCTTTGTGATACGTGACTTCCACTCACTGAGTGAGAGCTATATGTCATAGAGCTGTTTGCTAACCTTATTTCTGTGGAATCTGAGAAGGGATAATTCGGTTCCCTTTGAAGACTATAGGGCCAAAGGAAATATCCGCCATAAAAGTGAGAAAGAAGCTTTCTGAGAAACAGCTTTCTGATCTGTAAATTCATCCCACAGAGTTACAGCTTTCCCCTGAGGAAGCCTTTCGCTATGACTGTTCTTGTGGAATTTGCAAAGTGACATTTCGAAGGCCATAGAGAGCTATGGTGAAAAGGAAATATCTTCGGTTTAAAACGGGAAAGAAGCTTTCTGAGACACTGCGTTGTGTTCTGTTAATTCATCCCACAAAGTTACAGCTTTCCCCTCACGAAGCCTTTCCCTAAGACTGTTCTTGTCGAATTTGGGAAGTGATATTTAGAAGCCTACAGAGGTCTACAGTGAAAAAGGAAATAACCTAAGATAAAAACTGAAAAGAAGCTTTCTGAAAAACTGCTTTGTGTTCTCTTAATTCATCTCACAGAGTTACAGCTTTCCTCTCAAGAATCCTTTCGCTAAGACTGTTCTTGTGCAATTTAGAACGTGATATTTAGAAGCCCATAGAGGGCTATGGAGAAAAAGGAAATGTCCTTAGATAAAAACTGGAAAGAAGCTTTCTGAGAAACTGCTTTGTGTTCTGTTAATTCATCTCACAGAGTTACAGCTTTCCCCTCGAGAAGCCTTTCGCTATGACTGTTCTTGTGTAATTCGCAAAGTAATATTTGGAAGCCCATATAGGGTTATGGTGAAAAAAGGAATATCTTCAGTTAGAAAGTGTATAGAAGCTTTCTGAGAAACTGCTTTGTTTTCTGTTAATTCATCTCACAGAGTTACAGCTTTCCCCTCAAGAAGTCTTTCGTTAAGACTGTTCTTGTGGAATTTGCAAAGTGAAATTTGGAAGCCCATAGAGGGCTATGGTGAAAAAGGAAATGTCCTCAGATGAAAACTAGAAAGAAGCTTCTTGAGAAACTACTTTGTGTTCCGTTAATTCATCTCACACAGTTACAGCTTTGCCCTCCAGAAACCGTTCATTAAGACCGTTCTTGTGGAATTTTCAAAGTGCTATTTGGAAACCCATAGGGGGCTATGGTGAAAAAGGAAATATCTTCAGTTATAAACTGGAAAGAAGTTTTCTGAGAAACTGCTTTGTGTTCTGTTAATTCATCTGACAGTGTTACACCTTTCCCCTCAAGAAGCATTCCGCTAAGACTGTTCTTGTGGAATTTGCAAAGTGACATTTGGAAGCCCATAGAGGGCTGTGGTGAAAAAGAAATTTCCTCAGATAAGAACTGAAAAGAAGCTTTCTGAGAAACGACTTTGTGTTCTGTTAATTCATCTTATAGAATTACAGCTTTCCCCTCAAGAAGTCGTTCAGTAAGACTGTTCTTGTGGAATTTGCAAAGTGATATTTGGAAGCCCATAGAGGACCATGGTGTAAAGGAAATATCTTCAGATAAAAACTGGAAAGTAGCTTTCTGAGAAATTGCTTTGTGTTCTGTTAATTCATCTCACAGAATTACGGCTTTCCCCTCAAGAAAACTTTCGCTAAAGCTGTTTTTGTGGAATTTGGAAAAAGGTATATGGAAAACCATAGAGATCTATGGTTAAAAAGAAAATATCCTAAGATAAAAACTGAAAAGAAAATTTCTGAGAAACTGCTTTGTGTTCTCTGAATTCATCTCAAAGACTTACAGCTTTCCCCTCAAGAAACCGTTCACTAAGACTGTTCTCGTGGATTTTGCAAAGTGATATTTGGAAGCCCATAGAGTGCTATGGGGAAAAAGGAAATATCTTCAGTTAAAAAGTGGAAAGAACGTTTCTGAGAAACTGCTTTGTGTTCTGTTAATCCATCTCACAGAGGTACAGCATTCCCCTCAAGAAGTCGTTTACTAAGACTGTTCTTGTGAAATTTGCGAAGTGATATTTGGAAGTGCTTAGAGAACTATGGTGAAAAAGGAAATATCGTAAGATAAAAACCGAAAAGAAGCTTTCTGAGAAACTGCTTTGTGTTTTGTTAATTCATCTCAGAGAGTTACAGCTTTCCGAACAGAAAGCCATTCACTAAGACTGATCTTGTGTTATTTTCAAATTGATATTTGGAAGCCCATAGAGGGCTATGGTGAAAGGGAAAATATCTTCAGTTAAAAACTGGAAAGAAGCTTTCTGAGAAACGGTTTTGTGTTCTCTTAGTTCATCTCACAGAGTTACAGCTTTCCCCTCAAGAAGCCTTTCACCAAGACTGTTCTTGTGGAATTTCCAAAGTGGTCTTTGGAAGTCCATACGTCGCTATGGTGAAAAAGGATATAGCTTCAGTTAAAAAGTGAAAAGAAGCTTTCCGAGGAACTGCTTTGTGATATGTGATTTCCTGTCACTGAGAAACAGCTGTATTTCGTAGAACTGTTGGCTAGGCTTATTTCTGTGGAATCTGAGAAATGTTACTTCGGATCTCTTTGAAGACTATAGGTCCAAAGGAAATATCCGCCACTAAAAGTGTGAAAGAAGCTTTCTGAGAAACTTCTTTGAGTTCTGTGAATTGATCTCACAGAGCTACAGTTTCCCCTCAAGAGGCCTTTCGCTAAGACTGTTCTCGTGGAATTTGCAAAGTGATATTTGGAAAACAATAGAGGGCTATGGTGAAAAAGGAAATATCCTAAGATAAAAACTGAAAAGAAGCTTTTTGAGAAACTGTTTTGCGTACCGTTAATTCATCTCACAGAGTTATAGCTTTCCCCTCAAGAAGCCGTTCATTAAGACTGTTGTTGTGAAATTTGCAAAATGATATTTGGAAGCTCATAGAGGGCTATGGTGAAAATGGAAATATCTTCAGTTAAAAACTGGAGAGAAGCTTTCTGAGAAACTGCTTTGTGTTCTGTTAATTCATACACAGAGTTACACCTTTCCTATCACGAATCCTTTCGCTAAGACTGTTCTTGTGGAGTTTACAAAGTGATATTTGGAAGCCCATAGAGGGGTACGGTTAAAAAGGAAATTTCCTCACATAAAAACTGGAAAGAAGCTTTCTGAGAAACTGCTTTGTGTTTTGTTAATTCATCTCACAGTATTACAGCTCTACCCTCAAGAAGCCCTTCACTAAGACTGTTCTTCTGGAATTTCCAAAGAGATATTTGGAAGCCCATAGAGCGCTATGGTGAAAAAGGAAATATCTTCAGTTAAAAACTGGAGAGAAGCTTTCTGAGAAACTTCTTTGTGTTCTGTTAATTCATGCACAGAGTTACAGCTTTCCTATCAAGAATCCTTTCGCTAAGACTGTTCTTGTGGAGTTTACAAAGTGATATTTGGAAGCCCATAGAGGGGTACGTTTAAAAAGGAAATTTCCTCACATAAAAACTGGAAAGAAGTTTTCTGAGAAACTGCTTTGTGTTCTGTTAATTCATCTCACAGAGTTACAGCTTACCCCTCAAGAAGCATTTCGCTAAGACTGTTCTTGTGGAATTTGCAATGTGATATTTGGAAGCCCATGGAGGGATATGGTGAAAAAGGAAATATCTTCAATTAAAAACTGGAAAGAAGCTTTCTGAGAAACTGCTTTGTTTTCTGTTAATTCATCTCACAGAGTTTCAGCTTTCCCCTCCAGAAGTCTTTCGCTAAGACGGTTCTCGTGGAATTTGCAAAGTGATATTTGGAAGCCGTGAGAGGGCTATGGTGTAAAAGGAAATGTCCTCGGATCAAAAATGGAAAGAAGCTTTCCAACAAACTGTTTTGTGTTCTGTTAATTTATCTGACAGAGTTTCAGCTTTCCCCTCAAGAAGCCGTTCGCTAAGACTGTTCTTGTGGAATTTGCAAAGTGATATTTGAAAGCCCGTCGAGGGCTATGGTGAAAAAGGAAATACCTTCAGTTAAAAACTGGAAAGAAACTTTCTGAGAAACTGCTTTGTATTCTGTTAATTCACCTCACAGAGTTTCAGCTTTCCCCTCTAGAAGCCTTTCGCTAAGACTGTTCTTGTGGAATTTGCAAAGTGATATTTGTAAGCCCATAGAAGTCGATGGTGAAAACGTAAATATCCTAAGATAAAAACTGAAAAGAACCATTCTGAGAAACTGCTTTGTGTTTTGTTAATTCATCTCACAGAGTTACAGGTTTCCCTTCAAGAAGCCTTTCGCTAAGACAGTTCTTGTGGAATATGCAAAGTGATATTTGGAAGCTCATAGTGACCTATAGTGAAAAAGGATATATCTTCAGTTAAAAACTGAAAAGAAGCTTTCTGAGAAACTGCTTTGTGATATATGACTTCCACTCACTGAGTTACAGCTGTATTTCGTAGAGCTGTTTGGCAGTCTTATTTCTGTGGAATCTGAGAACTGTTATTTCGGATCCCTTTGAAGACTGAAGGGCCAAAGGAAATATCCGTCGTTAAAGTTAGAAAGAAGCTTTCTGAGAAACTTCTTTGTGATTTGCGAATTCATTTCACAGAGTTACAGCTTTCCCCTCAAGAAGCCTTTCGCTAAGATTATTCTTGCACAATTTGAAAAATGATATTTGGAAGCCAATAGACGGCTATGGTGAAAACGAAATATCCTCCGATAAAAACTGGAAAGAAGCTTTCTGAGAAATTGCTTTGTGTTCTTTTAATTCATCTCACAGACTTACAGCTTTCCCCTCAGGAAGTCTTTCGCTAAGACTGTTCTTGTGGAATTTGAAATGTGATATTTGGTAGCCCATAGAGCGCTATGGAGAAAAGGAAATATCTTCAGATAAAAACTGTAAAGAACATTCCTGAGAAACTGCTTTGTGTTCTGTTAATTCACCTAACAGAGTTACAGCTTTCCCCTCTAGAAGCCTTTCGCTAAGACTGTTCTTGCTGTATTTTCAAAGTGATATTTTGAAGCCCATAGAGGGCTACGGTGAAAAAGGATAAAGCTTCAGTTAAAAACTGAAAGAGGCTTTCTGAGAAACGGTTTAGTATTATGTGACTTCCACTCACTGAGTTACAGCTCTATTTCCTAGAGCTGTTTGATAGCCTTATTTCTATGGAATCGGAGAACTGTTATTTTGGATCCCTTTGAAGACTATAGGGCCAAAGGAAATATCTGCCGCTAAAAGTGAGAAAGAAGCTTTCTGAGAAACTTCTCTGAGATCTGTTAATTCATCTCACAGAGTTACAGCATTCCACTCAAGAAGCCTTTCGCTAGGACTGTTCTTTTTGAATTTGCAAAGTGATATTTCGAAGCCCATAGACGGCTGTGGTGAAAAGGGAAATACCTTCAGTTAAAAAATGGAAAGAAGCTTTCTAAGAAACTGCTTGGTGTTCTGTTAATTCATCTCAAAGAGTTACAGCTTTACCCTCAAAAAGACTTTTGCTAAGACTCTTCTTGTGTAATACTCATGGTGATATTTGTAAGCCCTTATAGGGCTATGGTGAAAAAGGAAATATCCCAAGATAAAAGCTGAAAAGAAGCTTTCTGAGAAACTGCTTTGTGTTCTGTTAATTCACCTCACAGAGTTACAGCTTTCCCCTTAAGAAGCCTTTCGCTAAGACTGTTCTTGTGGAATTTGCAGAGTGGTATTTGTAAGCCCATAGAGGGCTATGGTGAAAAAGGAAATATCCTAAGATAAAAACTGAAAAGAACATTTCTGAGAAACTGCTTTGTGATACGTGACTTCCACTCACTGAGTGAGAGCTATATGTCATAGAGCTGTTTGCTAACCTTATTTCTGTGGAATCTGAGAAGGGATAATTCGGTTCCCTTTGAAGACTATAGGGCCAAAGGAAATATCCGCCATAAAAGTGAGAAAGAAGCTTTCTGAGAAACAGCTTTCTGATCTGTAAATTCATCCCACAGAGTTACAGCTTTCCCCTGAGGAAGCCTTTCGCTATGACTGTTCTTGTGGAATTTGCAAAGTGACATTTCGAAGGCCATAGAGAGCTATGGTGAAAAGGAAATATCTTCGGTTTAAAACGGGAAAGAAGCTTTCTGAGACACTGCGTTGTGTTCTGTTAATTCATCCCACAAAGTTACAGCTTTCCCCTCACGAAGCCTTTCCCTAAGACTGTTCTTGTCGAATTTGGGAAGTGATATTTAGAAGCCTACAGAGGTCTACAGTGAAAAAGGAAATAACCTAAGATAAAAACTGAAAAGAAGCTTTCTGAAAAACTGCTTTGTGTTCTCTTAATTCATCTCACAGAGTTACAGCTTTCCTCTCAAGAATCCTTTCGCTAAGACTGTTCTTGTGCAATTTAGAACGTGATATTTAGAAGCCCATAGAGGGCTATGGAGAAAAAGGAAATGTCCTTAGATAAAAACTGGAAAGAAGCTTTCTGAGAAACTGCTTTGTGTTCTGTTAATTCATCTCACAGAGTTACAGCTTTCCCCTCGAGAAGCCTTTCGCTATGACTGTTCTTGTGTAATTCGCAAAGTAATATTTGGAAGCCCATATAGGGTTATGGTGAAAAAAGGAATATCTTCAGTTAGAAAGTGTATAGAAGCTTTCTGAGAAACTGCTTTGTTTTCTGTTAATTCATCTCACAGAGTTACAGCTTTCCCCTCAAGAAGTCTTTCGTTAAGACTGTTCTTGTGGAATTTGCAAAGTGAAATTTGGAAGCCCATAGAGGGCTATGGTGAAAAAGGAAATGTCCTCAGATGAAAACTAGAAAGAAGCTTCTTGAGAAACTACTTTGTGTTCCGTTAATTCATCTCACACAGTTACAGCTTTGCCCTCCAGAAACCGTTCATTAAGACCGTTCTTGTGGAATTTTCAAAGTGCTATTTGGAAACCCATAGGGGGCTATGGTGAAAAAGGAAATATCTTCAGTTATAAACTGGAAAGAAGTTTTCTGAGAAACTGCTTTGTGTTCTGTTAATTCATCTGACAGTGTTACACCTTTCCCCTCAAGAAGCATTCCGCTAAGACTGTTCTTGTGGAATTTGCAAAGTGACATTTGGAAGCCCATAGAGGGCTGTGGTGAAAAAGAAATTTCCTCAGATAAGAACTGAAAAGAAGCTTTCTGAGAAACGACTTTGTGTTCTGTTAATTCATCTTATAGAATTACAGCTTTCCCCTCAAGAAGTCGTTCAGTAAGACTGTTCTTGTGGAATTTGCAAAGTGATATTTGGAAGCCCATAGAGGACCATGGTGTAAAGGAAATATCTTCAGATAAAAACTGGAAAGTAGCTTTCTGAGAAATTGCTTTGTGTTCTGTTAATTCATCTCACAGAATTACGGCTTTCCCCTCAAGAAAACTTTCGCTAAAGCTGTTTTTGTGGAATTTGGAAAAAGGTATATGGAAAACCATAGAGATCTATGGTTAAAAAGAAAATATCCTAAGATAAAAACTGAAAAGAAAATTTCTGAGAAACTGCTTTGTGTTCTCTGAATTCATCTCAAAGACTTACAGCTTTCCCCTCAAGAAACCGTTCACTAAGACTGTTCTCGTGGATTTTGCAAAGTGATATTTGGAAGCCCATAGAGTGCTATGGGGAGAAAGGAAATATCTTCAGTTAAAAAGTGGAAAGAACGTTTCTGAGAAACTGCTTTGTGTTCTGTTAATCCATCTCACAGAGGTACAGCATTCCCCTCAAGAAGTCGTTTACTAAGACTGTTCTTGTGAAATTTGCGAAGTGATATTTGGAAGTGCTTAGAGAACTATGGTGAAAAAGGAAATATCGTAAGATAAAAACCGAAAAGAAGCTTTCTGAGAAACTGCTTTGTGTTTTGTTAATTCATCTCAGAGAGTTACAGCTTTCCGAACAGAAAGCCATTCACTAAGACTGATCTTGTGTTATTTTCAAATTGATATTTGGAAGCCCATAGAGGGCTATGGTGAAAGGGGAAATATCTTCAGTTAAAAACTGGAAAGAAGCTTTCTGAGAAACGGTTTTGTGTTCTCTTAGTTCATCTCACAGAGTTACAGCTTTCCCCTCAAGAAGCCTTTCACCAAGACTGTTCTTGTGGAATTTCCAAAGTGGTCTTTGGAAGTCCATACGTCGCTATGGTGAAAAAGGATATAGCTTCAGTTAAAAAGTGAAAAGAAGCTTTCCGAGGAACTGCTTTGTGATATGTGATTTCCTGTCACTGAGAAACAGCTGTATTTCGTAGAACTGTTGGCTAGGCTTATTTCTGTGGAATCTGAGAAATGTTACTTCGGATCTCTTTGAAGACTATAGGTCCAAAGGAAATATCCGCCACTAAAAGTGTGAAAGAAGCTTTCTGAGAAACTTCTTTGAGTTCTGTGAATTGATCTCACAGAGCTACAGTTTCCCCTCAAGAGGCCTTTCGCTAAGACTGTTCTCGTGGAATTTGCAAAGTGATATTTGGAAAACAATAGAGGGCTATGGTGAAAAAGGAAATATCCTAAGATAAAAACTGAAAAGAAGCTTTTTGAGAAACTGTTTTGCGTACCGTTAATTCATCTCACAGAGTTATAGCTTTCCCCTCAAGAAGCCGTTCATTAAGACTGTTGTTGTGAAATTTGCAAAATGATATTTGGAAGCTCATAGAGGGCTATGGTGAAAATGGAAATATCTTCAGTTAAAAACTGGAGAGAAGCTTTCTGAGAAACTGCTTTGTGTTCTGTTAATTCATACACAGAGTTACACCTTTCCTATCACGAATCCTTTCGCTAAGACTGTTCTTGTGGAGTTTACAAAGTGATATTTGGAAGCCCATAGAGGGGTACGGTTAAAAAGGAAATTTCCTCACATAAAAACTGGAAAGAAGCTTTCTGAGAAACTGCTTTGTGTTTTGTTAATTCATCTCACAGTATTACAGCTCTACCCTCAAGAAGCCCTTCACTAAGACTGTTCTTCTGGAATTTCCAAAGAGATATTTGGAAGCCCATAGAGCGCTATGGTGAAAAAGGAAATATCTTCAGTTAAAAACTGGAGAGAAGCTTTCTGAGAAACTTCTTTGTGTTCTGTTAATTCATGCACAGAGTTACAGCTTTCCTATCAAGAATCCTTTCGCTAAGACTGTTCTTGTGGAGTTTACAAAGTGATATTTGGAAGCCCATAGAGGGGTACGTTTAAAAAGGAAATTTCCTCACATAAAAACTGGAAAGAAGTTTTCTGAGAAACTGCTTTGTGTTCTGTTAATTCATCTCACAGAGTTACAGCTTACCCCTCAAGAAGCATTTCGCTAAGACTGTTCTTGTGGAATTTGCAATGTGATATTTGGAAGCCCATGGAGGGATATGGTGAAAAAGGAAATATCTTCAATTAAAAACTGGAAAGAAGCTTTCTGAGAAACTGCTTTGTTTTCTGTTAATTCATCTCACAGAGTTTCAGCTTTCCCCTCCAGAAGTCTTTCGCTAAGACGGTTCTCGTGGAATTTGCAAAGTGATATTTGGAAGCCGTGAGAGGGCTATGGTGTAAAAGGAAATGTCCTCGGATCAAAAATGGAAAGAAGCTTTCCAACAAACTGTTTTGTGTTCTGTTAATTTATCTGACAGAGTTTCAGCTTTCCCCTCAAGAAGCCGTTCGCTAAGACTGTTCTTGTGGAATTTGCAAAGTGATATTTGAAAGCCCGTCGAGGGCTATGGTGAAAAAGGAAATACCTTCAGTTAAAAACTGGAAAGAAACTTTCTGAGAAACTGCTTTGTATTCTGTTAATTCACCTCACAGAGTTTCAGCTTTCCCCTCTAGAAGCCTTTCGCTAAGACTGTTCTTGTGGAATTTGCAAAGTGATATTTGTAAGCCCATAGAAGTCGATGGTGAAAACGTAAATATCCTAAGATAAAAACTGAAAAGAACCATTCTGAGAAACTGCTTTGTGTTTTGTTAATTCATCTCACAGAGTTACAGGTTTCCCTTCAAGAAGCCTTTCGCTAAGACAGTTCTTGTGGAATATGCAAAGTGATATTTGGAAGCTCATAGTGACCTATAGTGAAAAAGGATATATCTTCAGTTAAAAACTGAAAAGAAGCTTTCTGAGAAACTGCTTTGTGATATATGACTTCCACTCACTGAGTTACAGCTGTATTTCGTAGAGCTGTTTGGCAGTCTTATTTCTGTGGAATCTGAGAACTGTTATTTCGGATCCCTTTGAAGACTGAAGGGCCAAAGGAAATATCCGTCGTTAAAGTTAGAAAGAAGCTTTCTGAGAAACTTCTTTGTGATTTGCGAATTCATTTCACAGAGTTACAGCTTTCCCCTCAAGAAGCCTTTCGCTAAGATTATTCTTGCACAATTTGAAAAATGATATTTGGAAGCCAATAGACGGCTATGGTGAAAACGAAATATCCTCCGATAAAAACTGGAAAGAAGCTTTCTGAGAAATTGCTTTGTGTTCTTTTAATTCATCTCACAGACTTACAGCTTTCCCCTCAGGAAGTCTTTCGCTAAGACTGTTCTTGTGGAATTTGAAATGTGATATTTGGTAGCCCATAGAGCGCTATGGAGAAAAGGAAATATCTTCAGATAAAAACTGTAAAGAACATTCCTGAGAAACTGCTTTGTGTTCTGTTAATTCACCTAACAGAGTTACAGCTTTCCCCTCTAGAAGCCTTTCGCTAAGACTGTTCTTGCTGTATTTTCAAAGTGATATTTTGAAGCCCATAGAGGGCTACGGTGAAAAAGGATAAAGCTTCAGTTAGAAACTGAAAGAGGCTTTCTGAGAAACGGTTTAGTATTATGTGACTTCCACTCACTGAGTTACAGCTCTATTTCCTAGAGCTGTTTGATAGCCTTATTTCTATGGAATCGGAGAACTGTTATTTTGGATCCCTTTGAAGACTATAGGGCCAAAGGAAATATCTGCCGCTATAAGTGAGAAAGAAGCTTTCTGAGAAACTTCTCTGAGATCTGTTAATTCATCTCACAGAGTTACAGCATTCCACTCAAGAAGCCTTTCGCTAGGACTGTTCTTTTTGAATTTGCAAAGTGATATTTCGAAGCCCATAGACGGCTGTGGTGAAAAGGGAAATACCTTCAGTTAAAAAATGGAAAGAAGCTTTCTAAGAAACTGCTTGGTGTTCTGTTAATTCATCTCAAAGAGTTACAGCTTTACCCTCAAAAAGACTTTTGCTAAGACTCTTCTTGTGTAATACTCATAGTGATATTTGTAAGCCCTTATAGGGCTATGGTGAAAAAGGAAATATCCCAAGATAAAAGCTGAAAAGAAGCTTTCTGAGAAACTGCTTTGTGTTCTGTTAATTCACCTCACAGAGTTACAGCTTTCCCCTTAAGAAGCCTTTCGCTAAGACTGTTCTTGTGGAATTTGCAGAGTGGTATTTGTAAGCCCATAGAGGGCTATGGTGAAAAAGGAAATATCCTAAGATAAAAACTGAAAAGAACATTTCTGAGAAACTGCTTTGTGATACGTGACTTCCACTCACTGAGTGAGAGCTATATGTCATAGAGCTGTTTGCTAACCTTATTTCTGTGGAATCTGAGAAGGGATAATTCGGTTCCCTTTGAAGACTATAGGGCCAAAGGAAATATCCGCCATAAAAGTGAGAAAGAAGCTTTCTGAGAAACAGCTTTCTGATCTGTAAATTCATCCCACAGAGTTACAGCTTTCCCCTGAGGAAGCCTTTCGCTATGACTGTTCTTGTGGAATTTGCAAAGTGACATTTTGAAGGCCATAGAGAGCTATGGTGAAAAGGAAATATCTTCGGTTTAAAACGGGAAAGAAGCTTTCTGAGACACTGCGTTGTGTTCTGTTAATTCATCCCACAAAGTTACAGCTTTCCCCTCACGAAGCCTTTCCCTAAGACTGTTCTTGTCGAATTTGGGAAGTGATATTTAGAAGCCTACAGAGGTCTACAGTGAAAAAGGAAATAACCTAAGATAAAAACTGAAAAGAAGCTTTCTGAAAAACTGCTTTGTGTTCTCTTAATTCATCTCACAGAGTTACAGCTTTCCTCTCAAGAATCCTTTCGCTAAGACTGTTCTTGTGCAATTTAGAACGTGATATTTAGAAGCCCATAGAGGGCTATGGAGAAAAAGGAAATGTCCTTAGATAAAAACTGGAAAGAAGCTTTCTGAGAAACTGCTTTGTGTTCTGTTAATTCATCTCACAGAGTTACAGCTTTCCCCTCGAGAAGCCTTTCGCTATGACTGTTCTTGTGTAATTCGCAAAGTAATATTTGGAAGCCCATATAGGGTTATGGTGAAAAAAGGAATATCTTCAGTTAGAAAGTGTATAGAAGCTTTCTGAGAAACTGCTTTGTTTTCTGTTAATTCATCTCACAGAGTTACAGCTTTCCCCTCAAGAAGTCTTTCGTTAAGACTGTTCTTGTGGAATTTGCAAAGTGAAATTTGGAAGCCCATAGAGGGCTATGGTGAAAAAGGAAATGTCCTCAGATGAAAACTAGAAAGAAGCTTCTTGAGAAACTACTTTGTGTTCCGTTAATTCATCTCACACAGTTACAGCTTTGCCCTCCAGAAACCGTTCATTAAGACCGTTCTTGTGGAATTTTCAAAGTGCTATTTGGAAACCCATAGGGGGCTATGGTGAAAAAGGAAATATCTTCAGTTATAAACTGGAAAGAAGTTTTCTGAGAAACTGCTTTGTGTTCTGTTAATTCATCTGACAGTGTTACACCTTTCCCCTCAAGAAGCATTCCGCTAAGACTGTTCTTGTGGAATTTGCAAAGTGACATTTGGAAGCCCATAGAGGGCTGTGGTGAAAAAGAAATTTCCTCAGATAAGAACTGAAAAGAAGCTTTCTGAGAAACGACTTTGTGTTCTGTTAATTCATCTTATAGAATTACAGCTTTCCCCTCAAGAAGTCGTTCAGTAAGACTGTTCTTGTGGAATTTGCAAAGTGATATTTGGAAGCCCATAGAGGACCATGGTGTAAAGGAAATATCTTCAGATAAAAACTGGAAAGTAGCTTTCTGAGAAATTGCTTTGTGTTCTGTTAATTCATCTCACAGAATTACGGCTTTCCCCTCAAGAAAACTTTCGCTAAAGCTGTTTTTGTGGAATTTGGAAAAAGGTATATGGAAAACCATAGAGATCTATGGTTAAAAAGAAAATATCCTAAGATAAAAACTGAAAAGAAAATTTCTGAGAAACTGCTTTGTGTTCTCTGAATTCATCTCAAAGACTTACAGCTTTCCCCTCAAGAAACCGTTCACTAAGACTGTTCTCGTGGATTTTGCAAAGTGATATTTGGAAGCCCATAGAGTGCTATGGGGAGAAAGGAAATATCTTCAGTTAAAAAGTGGAAAGAACGTTTCTGAGAAACTGCTTTGTGTTCTGTTAATCCATCTCACAGAGGTACAGCATTCCCCTCAAGAAGTCGTTTACTAAGACTGTTCTTGTGAAATTTGCGAAGTGATATTTGGAAGTGCTTAGAGAACTATGGTGAAAAAGGAAATATCGTAAGATAAAAACCGAAAAGAAGCTTTCTGAGAAACTGCTTTGTGTTTTGTTAATTCATCTCAGAGAGTTACAGCTTTCCGAACAGAAAGCCATTCACTAAGACTGATCTTGTGTTATTTTCAAATTGATATTTGGAAGCCCATAGAGGGCTATGGTGAAAGGGGAAATATCTTCAGTTAAAAACTGGAAAGAAGCTTTCTGAGAAACGGTTTTGTGTTCTCTTAGTTCATCTCACAGAGTTACAGCTTTCCCCTCAAGAAGCCTTTCACCAAGACTGTTCTTGTGGAATTTCCAAAGTGGTCTTTGGAAGTCCATACGTCGCTATGGTGAAAAAGGATATAGCTTCAGTTAAAAAGTGAAAAGAAGCTTTCCGAGGAACTGCTTTGTGATATGTGATTTCCTGTCACTGAGAAACAGCTGTATTTCGTAGAACTGTTGGCTAGGCTTATTTCTGTGGAATCTGAGAAATGTTACTTCGGATCTCTTTGAAGACTATAGGTCCAAAGGAAATATCCGCCACTAAAAGTGTGAAAGAAGCTTTCTGAGAAACTTCTTTGAGTTCTGTGAATTGATCTCACAGAGCTACAGTTTCCCCTCAAGAGGCCTTTCGCTAAGACTGTTCTCGTGGAATTTGCAAAGTGATATTTGGAAAACAATAGAGGGCTATGGTGAAAAAGGAAATATCCTAAGATAAAAACTGAAAAGAAGCTTTTTGAGAAACTGTTTTGCGTACCGTTAATTCATCTCACAGAGTTATAGCTTTCCCCTCAAGAAGCCGTTCATTAAGACTGTTGTTGTGAAATTTGCAAAATGATATTTGGAAGCTCATAGAGGGCTATGGTGAAAATGGAAATATCTTCAGTTAAAAACTGGAGAGAAGCTTTCTGAGAAACTGCTTTGTGTTCTGTTAATTCATACACAGAGTTACACCTTTCCTATCACGAATCCTTTCGCTAAGACTGTTCTTGTGGAGTTTACAAAGTGATATTTGGAAGCCCATAGAGGGGTACGGTTAAAAAGGAAATTTCCTCACATAAAAACTGGAAAGAAGCTTTCTGAGAAACTGCTTTGTGTTTTGTTAATTCATCTCACAGTATTACAGCTCTACCCTCAAGAAGCCCTTCACTAAGACTGTTCTTCTGGAATTTCAAAAGAGATATTTGGAAGCCCATAGAGCGCTATGGTGAAAAAGGAAATATCTTCAGTTAAAAACTGGAGAGAAGCTTTCTGAGAAACTTCTTTGTGTTCTGTTAATTCATGCACAGAGTTACAGCTTTCCTATCAAGAATCCTTTCGCTAAGACTGTTCTTGTGGAGTTTACAAAGTGATATTTGGAAGCCCATAGAGGGGTACGTTTAAAAAGGAAATTTCCTCACATAAAAACTGGAAAGAAGTTTTCTGAGAAACTGCTTTGTGTTCTGTTAATTCATCTCACAGAGTTACAGCTTACCCCTCAAGAAGCATTTCGCTAAGACTGTTCTTGTGGAATTTGCAATGTGATATTTGGAAGCCCATGGAGGGATATGGTGAAAAAGGAAATATCTTCAATTAAAAACTGGAAAGAAGCTTTCTGAGAAACTGCTTTGTTTTCTGTTAATTCATCTCACAGAGTTTCAGCTTTCCCCTCCAGAAGTCTTTCGCTAAGACGGTTCTCGTGGAATTTGCAAAGTGATATTTGGAAGCCGTGAGAGGGCTATGGTGTAAAAGGAAATGTCCTCGGATCAAAAATGGAAAGAAGCTTTCCAACAAACTGTTTTGTGTTCTGTTAATTTATCTGACAGAGTTTCAGCTTTCCCCTCAAGAAGCCGTTCGCTAAGACTGTTCTTGTGGAATTTGCAAAGTGATATTTGAAAGCCCGTCGAGGGCTATGGTGAAAAAGGAAATACCTTCAGTTAAAAACTGGAAAGAAACTTTCTGAGAAACTGCTTTGTATTCTGTTAATTCACCTCACAGAGTTTCAGCTTTCCCCTCTAGAAGCCTTTCGCTAAGACTGTTCTTGTGGAATTTGCAAAGTGATATTTGTAAGCCCATAGAAGTCGATGGTGAAAACGTAAATATCCTAAGATAAAAACTGAAAAGAACCATTCTGAGAAACTGCTTTGTGTTTTGTTAATTCATCTCACAGAGTTACAGGTTTCCCTTCAAGAAGCCTTTCGCTAAGACAGTTCTTGTGGAATATGCAAAGTGATATTTGGAAGCTCATAGTGACCTATAGTGAAAAAGGATATATCTTCAGTTAAAAACTGAAAAGAAGCTTTCTGAGAAACTGCTTTGTGATATATGACTTCCACTCACTGAGTTACAGCTGTATTTCGTAGAGCTGTTTGGCAGTCTTATTTCTGTGGAATCTGAGAACTGTTATTTCGGATCCCTTTGAAGACTGAAGGGCCAAAGGAAATATCCGTCGTTAAAGTTAGAAAGAAGCTTTCTGAGAAACTTCTTTGTGATTTGCGAATTCATTTCACAGAGTTACAGCTTTCCCCTCAAGAAGCCTTTCGCTAAGATTATTCTTGCACAATTTGAAAAATGATATTTGGAAGCCAATAGACGGCTATGGTGAAAACGAAATATCCTCCGATAAAAACTGGAAAGAAGCTTTCTGAGAAATTGCTTTGTGTTCTTTTAATTCATCTCACAGACTTACAGCTTTCCCCTCAGGAAGTCTTTCGCTAAGACTGTTCTTGTGGAATTTGAAATGTGATATTTGGTAGCCCATAGAGCGCTATGGAGAAAAGGAAATATCTTCAGATAAAAACTGTAAAGAACATTCCTGAGAAACTGCTTTGTGTTCTGTTAATTCACCTAACAGAGTTACAGCTTTCCCCTCTAGAAGCCTTTCGCTAAGACTGTTCTTGCTGTATTTTCAAAGTGATATTTTGAAGCCCATAGAGGGCTACGGTGAAAAAGGATAAAGCTTCAGTTAGAAACTGAAAGAGGCTTTCTGAGAAACGGTTTAGTATTATGTGACTTCCACTCACTGAGTTACAGCTCTATTTCCTAGAGCTGTTTGATAGCCTTATTTCTATGGAATCGGAGAACTGTTATTTTGGATCCCTTTGAAGACTATAGGGCCAAAGGAAATATCTGCCGCTATAAGTGAGAAAGAAGCTTTCTGAGAAACTTCTCTGAGATCTGTTAATTCATCTCACAGAGTTACAGCATTCCACTCAAGAAGCCTTTCGCTAGGACTGTTCTTTTTGAATTTGCAAAGTGATATTTCGAAGCCCATAGACGGCTGTGGTGAAAAGGGAAATACCTTCAGTTAAAAAATGGAAAGAAGCTTTCTAAGAAACTGCTTGGTGTTCTGTTAATTCATCTCAAAGAGTTACAGCTTTACCCTCAAAAAGACTTTTGCTAAGACTCTTCTTGTGTAATACTCATAGTGATATTTGTAAGCCCTTATAGGGCTATGGTGAAAAAGGAAATATCCCAAGATAAAAGCTGAAAAGAAGCTTTCTGAGAAACTGCTTTGTGTTCTGTTAATTCACCTCACAGAGTTACAGCTTTCCCCTTAAGAAGCCTTTCGCTAAGACTGTTCTTGTGGAATTTGCAGAGTGGTATTTGTAAGCCCATAGAGGGCTATGGTGAAAAAGGAAATATCCTAAGATAAAAACTGAAAAGAACATTTCTGAGAAACTGCTTTGTGATACGTGACTTCCACTCACTGAGTGAGAGCTATATGTCATAGAGCTGTTTGCTAACCTTATTTCTGTGGAATCTGAGAAGGGATAATTCGGTTCCCTTTGAAGACTATAGGGCCAAAGGAAATATCCGCCATAAAAGTGAGAAAGAAGCTTTCTGAGAAACAGCTTTCTGATCTGTAAATTCATCCCACAGAGTTACAGCTTTCCCCTGAGGAAGCCTTTCGCTATGACTGTTCTTGTGGAATTTGCAAAGTGACATTTTGAAGGCCATAGAGAGCTATGGTGAAAAGGAAATATCTTCGGTTTAAAACGGGAAAGAAGCTTTCTGAGACACTGCGTTGTGTTCTGTTAATTCATCCCACAAAGTTACAGCTTTCCCCTCACGAAGCCTTTCCCTAAGACTGTTCTTGTCGAATTTGGGAAGTGATATTTAGAAGCCTACAGAGGTCTACAGTGAAAAAGGAAATAACCTAAGATAAAAACTGAAAAGAAGCTTTCTGAAAAACTGCTTTGTGTTCTCTTAATTCATCTCACAGAGTTACAGCTTTCCTCTCAAGAATCCTTTCGCTAAGACTGTTCTTGTGCAATTTAGAACGTGATATTTAGAAGCCCATAGAGGGCTATGGAGAAAAAGGAAATGTCCTTAGATAAAAACTGGAAAGAAGCTTTCTGAGAAACTGCTTTGTGTTCTGTTAATTCATCTCACAGAGTTACAGCTTTCCCCTCGAGAAGCCTTTCGCTATGACTGTTCTTGTGTAATTCGCAAAGTAATATTTGGAAGCCCATATAGGGTTATGGTGAAAAAAGGAATATCTTCAGTTAGAAAGTGTATAGAAGCTTTCTGAGAAACTGCTTTGTTTTCTGTTAATTCATCTCACAGAGTTACAGCTTTCCCCTCAAGAAGTCTTTCGTTAAGACTGTTCTTGTGGAATTTGCAAAGTGAAATTTGGAAGCCCATAGAGGGCTATGGTGAAAAAGGAAATGTCCTCAGATGAAAACTAGAAAGAAGCTTCTTGAGAAACTACTTTGTGTTCCGTTAATTCATCTCACACAGTTACAGCTTTGCCCTCCAGAAACCGTTCATTAAGACCGTTCTTGTGGAATTTTCAAAGTGCTATTTGGAAACCCATAGGGGGCTATGGTGATAAAGGAAATATCTTCAGTTATAAACTGGAAAGAAGTTTTCTGAGAAACTGCTTTGTGTTCTGTTAATTCATCTGACAGTGTTACACCTTTCCCCTCAAGAAGCATTCCGCTAAGACTGTTCTTGTGGAATTTGCAAAGTGACATTTGGAAGCCCATAGAGGGCTGTGGTGAAAAAGAAATTTCCTCAGATAAGAACTGAAAAGAAGCTTTCTGAGAAACGACTTTGTGTTCTGTTAATTCATCTTATAGAATTACAGCTTTCCCCTCAAGAAGTCGTTCAGTAAGACTGTTCTTGTGGAATTTGCAAAGTGATATTTGGAAGCCCATAGAGGACCATGGTGTAAAGGAAATATCTTCAGATAAAAACTGGAAAGTAGCTTTCTGAGAAATTGCTTTGTGTTCTGTTAATTCATCTCACAGAATTACGGCTTTCCCCTCAAGAAAACTTTCGCTAAAGCTGTTTTTGTGGAATTTGGAAAAAGGTATATGGAAAACCATAGAGATCTATGGTTAAAAAGAAAATATCCTAAGATAAAAACTGAAAAGAAAATTTCTGAGAAACTGCTTTGTGTTCTCTGAATTCATCTCAAAGACTTACAGCTTTCCCCTCAAGAAACCGTTCACTAAGACTGTTCTCGTGGATTTTGCAAAGTGATATTTGGAAGCCCATAGAGTGCTATGGGGAGAAAGGAAATATCTTCAGTTAAAAAGTGGAAAGAACGTTTCTGAGAAACTGCTTTGTGTTCTGTTAATCCATCTCACAGAGGTACAGCATTCCCCTCAAGAAGTCGTTTACTAAGACTGTTCTTGTGAAATTTGCGAAGTGATATTTGGAAGTGCTTAGAGAACTATGGTGAAAAAGGAAATATCGTAAGATAAAAACCGAAAAGAAGCTTTCTGAGAAACTGCTTTGTGTTTTGTTAATTCATCTCAGAGAGTTACAGCTTTCCGAACAGAAAGCCATTCACTAAGACTGATCTTGTGTTATTTTCAAATTGATATTTGGAAGCCCATAGAGGGCTATGGTGAAAGGGGAAATATCTTCAGTTAAAAACTGGAAAGAAGCTTTCTGAGAAACGGTTTTGTGTTCTCTTAGTTCATCTCACAGAGTTACAGCTTTCCCCTCCAGAAGCCTTTCACCAAGACTGTTCTTGTGGAATTTCCAAAGTGGTCTTTGGAAGTCCATACGTCGCTATGGTGAAAAAGGATATAGCTTCAGTTAAAAAGTGAAAAGAAGCTTTCCGAGGAACTGCTTTGTGATATGTGATTTCCTGTCACTGAGAAACAGCTGTATTTCGTAGAACTGTTGGCTAGGCTTATTTCTGTGGAATCTGAGAAATGTTACTTCGGATCTCTTTGAAGACTATAGGTCCAAAGGAAATATCCGCCACTAAAAGTGTGAAAGAAGCTTTCTGAGAAACTTCTTTGAGTTCTGTGAATTGATCTCACAGAGCTACAGTTTCCCCTCAAGAGGCCTTTCGCTAAGACTGTTCTCGTGGAATTTGCAAAGTGATATTTGGAAAACAATAGAGGGCTATGGTGAAAAAGGAAATATCCTAAGATAAAAACTGAAAAGAAGCTTTTTGAGAAACTGTTTTGCGTACCGTTAATTCATCTCACAGAGTTATAGCTTTCCCCTCAAGAAGCCGTTCATTAAGACTGTTGTTGTGAAATTTGCAAAATGATATTTGGAAGCTCATAGAGGGCTATGGTGAAAATGGAAATATCTTCAGTTAAAAACTGGAGAGAAGCTTTCTGAGAAACTGCTTTGTGTTCTGTTAATTCATACACAGAGTTACACCTTTCCTATCACGAATCCTTTCGCTAAGACTGTTCTTGTGGAGTTTACAAAGTGATATTTGGAAGCCCATAGAGGGGTACGGTTAAAAAGGAAATTTCCTCACATAAAAACTGGAAAGAAGCTTTCTGAGAAACTGCTTTGTGTTTTGTTAATTCATCTCACAGTATTACAGCTCTACCCTCAAGAAGCCCTTCACTAAGACTGTTCTTCTGGAATTTCCAAAGAGATATTTGGAAGCCCATAGAGCGCTATGGTGAAAAAGGAAATATCTTCAGTTAAAAACTGGAGAGAAGCTTTCTGAGAAACTTCTTTGTGTTCTGTTAATTCATGCACAGAGTTACAGCTTTCCTATCAAGAATCCTTTCGCTAAGACTGTTCTTGTGGAGTTTACAAAGTGATATTTGGAAGCCCATAGAGGGGTACGTTTAAAAAGGAAATTTCCTCACATAAAAACTGGAAAGAAGTTTTCTGAGAAACTGCTTTGTGTTCTGTTAATTCATCTCACAGAGTTACAGCTTACCCCTCAAGAAGCATTTCGCTAAGACTGTTCTTGTGGAATTTGCAATGTGATATTTGGAAGCCCATGGAGGGATATGGTGAAAAAGGAAATATCTTCAATTAAAAACTGGAAAGAAGCTTTCTGAGAAACTGCTTTGTTTTCTGTTAATTCATCTCACAGAGTTTCAGCTTTCCCCTCCAGAAGTCTTTCGCTAAGACGGTTCTCGTGGAATTTGCAAAGTGATATTTGGAAGCCGTGAGAGGGCTATGGTGTAAAAGGAAATGTCCTCGGATCAAAAATGGAAAGAAGCTTTCCAACAAACTGTTTTGTGTTCTGTTAATTTATCTGACAGAGTTTCAGCTTTCCCCTCAAGAAGCCGTTCGCTAAGACTGTTCTTGTGGAATTTGCAAAGTGATATTTGAAAGCCCGTCGAGGGCTCTGGTGAAAAAGGAAATACCTTCAGTTAAAAACTGGAAAGAAACTTTCTGAGAAACTGCTTTGTATTCTGTTAATTCACCTCACAGAGTTTCAGCTTTCCCCTCTAGAAGCCTTTCGCTAAGACTGTTCTTGTGGAATTTGCAAAGTGATATTTGTAAGCCCATAGAAGTCGATGGTGAAAACGTAAATATCCTAAGATAAAAACTGAAAAGAACCATTCTGAGAAACTGCTTTGTGTTTTGTTAATTCATCTCACAGAGTTACAGGTTTCCCTTCAAGAAGCCTTTCGCTAAGACAGTTCTTGTGGAATATGCAAAGTGATATTTGGAAGCTCATAGTGACCTATAGTGAAAAAGGATATATCTTCAGTTAAAAACTGAAAAGAAGCTTTCTGAGAAACTGCTTTGTGATATATGACTTCCACTCACTGAGTTACAGCTGTATTTCGTAGAGCTGTTTGGCAGTCTTATTTCTGTGGAATCTGAGAACTGTTATTTCGGATCCCTTTGAAGACTGAAGGGCCAAAGGAAATATCCGTCGTTAAAGTTAGAAAGAAGCTTTCTGAGAAACTTCTTTGTGATTTGCGAATTCATTTCACAGAGTTACAGCTTTCCCCTCAAGAAGCCTTTCGCTAAGATTATTCTTGCACAATTTGAAAAATGATATTTGGAAGCCAATAGACGGCTATGGTGAAAACGAAATATCCTCCGATAAAAACTGGAAAGAAGCTTTCTGAGAAATTGCTTTGTGTTCTTTTAATTCATCTCACAGACTTACAGCTTTCCCCTCAGGAAGTCTTTCGCTAAGACTGTTCTTGTGGAATTTGAAATGTGATATTTGGTAGCCCATAGAGCGCTATGGAGAAAAGGAAATATCTTCAGATAAAAACTGTAAAGAACATTCCTGAGAAACTGCTTTGTGTTCTGTTAATTCACCTAACAGAGTTACAGCTTTCCCCTCTAGAAGCCTTTCGCTAAGACTGTTCTTGCTGTATTTTCAAAGTGATATTTTGAAGCCCATAGAGGGCTACGGTGAAAAAGGATAAAGCTTCAGTTAAAAACTGAAAGAGGCTTTCTGAGAAACGGTTTAGTATTATGTGACTTCCACTCACTGAGTTACAGCTCTATTTCCTAGAGCTGTTTGATAGCCTTATTTCTATGGAATCGGAGAACTGTTATTTTGGATCCCTTTGAAGACTATAGGGCCAAAGGAAATATCTGCCGCTAAAAGTGAGAAAGAAGCTTTCTGAGAAACTTCTCTGAGATCTGTTAATTCATCTCACAGAGTTACAGCATTCCACTCAAGAAGCCTTTCGCTAGGACTGTTCTTTTTGAATTTGCAAAGTGATATTTCGAAGCCCATAGACGGCTGTGGTGAAAAGGGAAATACCTTCAGTTAAAAAATGGAAAGAAGCTTTCTAAGAAACTGCTTGGTGTTCTGTTAATTCATCTCAAAGAGTTACAGCTTTACCCTCAAAAAGACTTTTGCTAAGACTCTTCTTGTGTAATATTCATGGTGATATTTGTAAGCCCTTATAGGGCTATGGTGAAAAAGGAAATATCCCAAGATAAAAGCTGAAAAGAAGCTTTCTGAGAAACTGCTTTGTGTTCTGTTAATTCACCTCACAGAGTTACAGCTTTCCCCTTAAGAAGCCTTTCGCTAAGACTGTTCTTGTGGAATTTGCAGAGTGGTATTTGTAAGCCCATAGAGGGCTATGGTGAAAAAGGAAATATCCTAAGATAAAAACTGAAAAGAACATTTCTGAGAAACTGCTTTGTGATACGTGACTTCCACTCACTGAGTGAGAGCTATATGTCATAGAGCTGTTTGCTAACCTTATTTCTGTGGAATCTGAGAAGGGATAATTCGGTTCCCTTTGAAGACTATAGGGCCAAAGGAAATATCCGCCATAAAAGTGAGAAAGAAGCTTTCTGAGAAACAGCTTTCTGATCTGTAAATTCATCCCACAGAGTTACAGCTTTCCCCTGAGGAAGCCTTTCGCTATGACTGTTCTTGTGGAATTTGCAAAGTGACATTTCGAAGGCCATAGAGAGCTATGGTGAAAAGGAAATATCTTCGGTTTAAAACGGGAAAGAAGCTTTCTGAGACACTGCGTTGTGTTCTGTTAATTCATCCCACAAAGTTACAGCTTTCCCCTCACGAAGCCTTTCCCTAAGACTGTTCTTGTCGAATTTGGGAAGTGATATTTAGAAGCCTACAGAGGTCTACAGTGAAAAAGGAAATAACCTAAGATAAAAACTGAAAAGAAGCTTTCTGAAAAACTGCTTTGTGTTCTCTTAATTCATCTCACAGAGTTACAGCTTTCCTCTCAAGAATCCTTTCGCTAAGACTGTTCTTGTGCAATTTAGAACGTGATATTTAGAAGCCCATAGAGGGCTATGGAGAAAAAGGAAATGTCCTTAGATAAAAACTGGAAAGAAGCTTTCTGAGAAACTGCTTTGTGTTCTGTTAATTCATCTCACAGAGTTACAGCTTTCCCCTCGAGAAGCCTTTCGCTATGACTGTTCTTGTGTAATTCGCAAAGTAATATTTGGAAGCCCATATAGGGTTATGGTGAAAAAAGGAATATCTTCAGTTAGAAAGTGTATAGAAGCTTTCTGAGAAACTGCTTTGTTTTCTGTTAATTCATCTCACAGAGTTACAGCTTTCCCCTCAAGAAGTCTTTCGTTAAGACTGTTCTTGTGGAATTTGCAAAGTGAAATTTGGAAGCCCATAGAGGGCTATGGTGAAAAAGGAAATGTCCTCAGATGAAAACTAGAAAGAAGCTTCTTGAGAAACTACTTTGTGTTCCATTAATTCATCTCACACAGTTACAGCTTTGCCCTCCAGAAACCGTTCATTAAGACCGTTCTTGTGGAATTTTCAAAGTGCTATTTGGAAACCCATAGGGGGCTATGGTGAAAAAGGAAATATCTTCAGTTATAAACTGGAAAGAAGTTTTCTGAGAAACTGCTTTGTGTTCTGTTAATTCATCTGACAGTGTTACACCTTTCCCCTCAAGAAGCATTCCGCTAAGACTGTTCTTGTGGAATTTGCAAAGTGACATTTGGAAGCCCATAGAGGGCTGTGGTGAAAAAGAAATTTCCTCAGATAAGAACTGAAAAGAAGCTTTCTGAGAAACGACTTTGTGTTCTGTTAATTCATCTTATAGAATTACAGCTTTCCCCTCAAGAAGTCGTTCAGTAAGACTGTTCTTGTGGAATTTGCAAAGTGATATTTGGAAGCCCATAGAGGACCATGGTGTAAAGGAAATATCTTCAGATAAAAACTGGAAAGTAGCTTTCTGAGAAATTGCTTTGTGTTCTGTTAATTCATCTCACAGAATTACGGCTTTCCCCTCAAGAAAACTTTCGCTAAAGCTGTTTTTGTGGAATTTGGAAAAAGGTATATGGAAAACCATAGAGATCTATGGTTAAAAAGAAAATATCCTAAGATAAAAACTGAAAAGAAAATTTCTGAGAAACTGCTTTGTGTTCTCTGAATTCATCTCAAAGACTTACAGCTTTCCCCTCAAGAAACCGTTCACTAAGACTGTTCTCGTGGATTTTGCAAAGTGATATTTGGAAGCCCATAGAGTGCTATGGGGAGAAAGGAAATATCTTCAGTTAAAAAGTGGAAAGAACGTTTCTGAGAAACTGCTTTGTGTTCTGTTAATCCATCTCACAGAGGTACAGCATTCCCCTCAAGAAGTCGTTTACTAAGACTGTTCTTGTGAAATTTGCGAAGTGATATTTGGAAGTGCTTAGAGAACTATGGTGAAAAAGGAAATATCGTAAGATAAAAACCGAAAAGAAGCTTTCTGAGAAACTGCTTTGTGTTTTGTTAATTCATCTCAGAGAGTTACAGCTTTCCGAACAGAAAGCCATTCACTAAGACTGATCTTGTGTTATTTTCAAATTGATATTTGGAAGCCCATAGAGGGCTATGGTGAAAGGGGAAATATCTTCAGTTAAAAACTGGAAAGAAGCTTTCTGAGAAACGGTTTTGTGTTCTCTTAGTTCATCTCACAGAGTTACAGCTTTCCCCTCCAGAAGCCTTTCACCAAGACTGTTCTTGTGGAATTTCCAAAGTGGTCTTTGGAAGTCCATACGTCGCTATGGTGAAAAAGGATATAGCTTCAGTTAAAAAGTGAAAAGAAGCTTTCCGAGGAACTGCTTTGTGATATGTGATTTCCTGTCACTGAGAAACAGCTGTATTTCGTAGAACTGTTGGCTAGGCTTATTTCTGTGGAATCTGAGAAATGTTACTTCGGATCTCTTTGAAGACTATAGGTCCAAAGGAAATATCCGCCACTAAAAGTGTGAAAGAAGCTTTCTGAGAAACTTCTTTGAGTTCTGTGAATTGATCTCACAGAGCTACAGTTTCCCCTCAAGAGGCCTTTCGCTAAGACTGTTCTCGTGGAATTTGCAAAGTGATATTTGGAAAACAATAGAGGGCTATGGTGAAAAAGGAAATATCCTAAGATAAAAACTGAAAAGAAGCTTTTTGAGAAACTGTTTTGCGTACCGTTAATTCATCTCACAGAGTTATAGCTTTCCCCTCAAGAAGCCGTTCATTAAGACTGTTGTTGTGAAATTTGCAAAATGATATTTGGAAGCTCATAGAGGGCTATGGTGAAAATGAAAATATCTTCAGTTAAAAACTGGAGAGAAGCTTTCTGAGAAACTGCTTTGTGTTCTGTTAATTCATACACAGAGTTACACCTTTCCTATCACGAATCCTTTCGCTAAGACTGTTCTTGTGGAGTTTACAAAGTGATATTTGGAAGCCCATAGAGGGGTACGGTTAAAAAGGAAATTTCCTCACATAAAAACTGGAAAGAAGCTTTCTGAGAAACTGCTTTGTGTTTTGTTAATTCATCTCACAGTATTACAGCTCTACCCTCAAGAAGCCCTTCACTAAGACTGTTCTTCTGGAATTTCCAAAGAGATATTTGGAAGCCCATAGAGCGCTATGGTGAAAAAGGAAATATCTTCAGTTAAAAACTGGAGAGAAGCTTTCTGAGAAACTTCTTTGTGTTCTGTTAATTCATGCACAGAGTTACAGCTTTCCTATCAAGAATCCTTTCGCTAAGACTGTTCTTGTGGAGTTTACAAAGTGATATTTGGAAGCCCATAGAGGGGTACGTTTAAAAAGGAAATTTCCTCACATGAAAACTGGAAAGAAGTTTTCTGAGAAACTGCTTTGTGTTCTGTTAATTCATCTCACAGAGTTACAGCTTACCCCTCAAGAAGCATTTCGCTAAGACTGTTCTTGTGGAATTTGCAATGTGATATTTGGAAGCCCATGGAGGGATATGGTGAAAAAGGAAATATCTTCAATTAAAAACTGGAAAGAAGCTTTCTGAGAAACTGCTTTGTTTTCTGTTAATTCATCTCACAGAGTTTCAGCTTTCCCCTCCAGAAGTCTTTCGCTAAGACGGTTCTCGTGGAATTTGCAAAGTGATATTTGGAAGCCGTGAGAGGGCTATGGTGTAAAAGGAAATGTCCTCGGATCAAAAATGGAAAGAAGCTTTCCAACAAACTGTTTTGTGTTCTGTTAATTTATCTGACAGAGTTTCAGCTTTCCCCTCAAGAAGCCGTTCGCTAAGACTGTTCTTGTGGAATTTGCAAAGTGATATTTGAAAGCCCGTCGAGGGCTCTGGTGAAAAAGGAAATACCTTCAGTTAAAAACTGGAAAGAAACTTTCTGAGAAACTGCTTTGTATTCTGTTAATTCACCTCACAGAGTTTCAGCTTTCCCCTCTAGAAGCCTTTCGCTAAGACTGTTCTTGTGGAATTTGCAAAGTGATATTTGTAAGCCCATAGAAGTCGATGGTGAAAACGTAAATATCCTAAGATAAAAACTGAAAAGAACCATTCTGAGAAACTGCTTTGTGTTTTGTTAATTCATCTCACAGAGTTACAGGTTTCCCTTCAAGAAGCCTTTCGCTAAGACAGTTCTTGTGGAATATGCAAAGTGATATTTGGAAGCTCATAGTGACCTATAGTGAAAAAGGATATATCTTCAGTTAAAAACTGAAAAGAAGCTTTCTGAGAAACTGCTTTGTGATATATGACTTCCACTCACTGAGTTACAGCTGTATTTCGTAGAGCTGTTTGGCAGTCTTATTTCTGTGGAATCTGAGAACTGTTATTTCGGATCCCTTTGAAGACTGAAGGGCCAAAGGAAATATCCGTCGTTAAAGTTAGAAAGAAGCTTTCTGAGAAACTTCTTTGTGATTTGCGAATTCATTTCACAGAGTTACAGCTTTCCCCTCAAGAAGCCTTTCGCTAAGATTATTCTTGCACAATTTGAAAAATGATATTTGGAAGCCAATAGACGGCTATGGTGAAAACGAAATATCCTCCGATAAAAACTGGAAAGAAGCTTTCTGAGAAATTGCTTTGTGTTCTTTTAATTCATCTCACAGACTTACAGCTTTCCCCTCAGGAAGTCTTTCGCTAAGACTGTTCTTGTGGAATTTGAAATGTGATATTTGGTAGCCCATAGAGCGCTATGGAGAAAAGGAAATATCTTCAGATAAAAACTGTAAAGAACATTCCTGAGAAACTGCTTTGTGTTCTGTTAATTCACCTAACAGAGTTACAGCTTTCCCCTCTAGAAGCCTTTCGCTAAGACTGTTCTTGCTGTATTTTCAAAGTGATATTTTGAAGCCCATAGAGGGCTACGGTGAAAAAGGATAAAGCTTCAGTTAAAAACTGAAAGAGGCTTTCTGAGAAACGGTTTAGTATTATGTGACTTCCACTCACTGAGTTACAGCTCTATTTCCTAGAGCTGTTTGATAGCCTTATTTCTATGGAATCGGAGAACTGTTATTTTGGATCCCTTTGAAGACTATAGGGCCAAAGGAAATATCTGCCGCTATAAGTGAGAAAGAAGCTTTCTGAGAAACTTCTCTGAGATCTGTTAATTCATCTCACAGAGTTACAGCATTCCACTCAAGAAGCCTTTCGCTAGGACTGTTCTTTTTGAATTTGCAAAGTGATATTTCGAAGCCCATAGACGGCTGTGGTGAAAAGGGAAATACCTTCAGTTAAAAAATGGAAAGAAGCTTTCTAAGAAACTGCTTGGTGTTCTGTTAATTCATCTCAAAGAGTTACAGCTTTACCCTCAAAAAGACTTTTGCTAAGACTCTTCTTGTGTAATACTCATAGTGATATTTGTAAGCCCTTATAGGGCTATGGTGAAAAAGGAAATATCCCAAGATAAAAGCTGAAAAGAAGCTTTCTGAGAAACTGCTTTGTGTTCTGTTAATTCACCTCACAGAGTTACAGCTTTCCCCTTAAGAAGGCTTTCGCTAAGACTGTTCTTGTGGAATTTGCAGAGTGGTATTTGTAAGCCCATAGAGGGCTATGGTGAAAAAGGAAATATCCTAAGATAAAAACTGAAAAGAACATTTCTGAGAAACTGCTTTGTGATACGTGACTTCCACTCACTGAGTGAGAGCTATATGTCATAGAGCTGTTTGCTAACCTTATTTCTGTGGAATCTGAGAAGGGATAATTCGGTTCCCTTTGAAGACTATAGGGCCAAAGGAAATATCCGCCATAAAAGTGAGAAAGAAGCTTTCTGAGAAACAGCTTTCTGATCTGTAAATTCATCCCACAGAGTTACAGCTTTCCCCTGAGGAAGCCTTTCGCTATGACTGTTCTTGTGGAATTTGCAAAGTGACATTTCGAAGGCCATAGAGAGCTATGGTGAAAAGGAAATATCTTCGGTTTAAAACGGGAAAGAAGCTTTCTGAGACACTGCGTTGTGTTCTGTTAATTCATCCCACAAAGTTACAGCTTTCCCCTCACGAAGCCTTTCCCTAAGACTGTTCTTGTCGAATTTGGGAAGTGATATTTAGAAGCCTACAGAGGTCTACAGTGAAAAAGGAAATAACCTAAGATAAAAACTGAAAAGAAGCTTTCTGAAAAACTGCTTTGTGTTCTCTTAATTCATCTCACAGAGTTACAGCTTTCCTCTCAAGAATCCTTTCGCTAAGACTGTTCTTGTGCAAATTAGAACGTGATATTTAGAAGCCCATAGAGGGCTATGGAGAAAAAGGAAATGTCCTTAGATAAAAACTGGAAAGAAGCTTTCTGAGAAACTGCTTTGTGTTCTGTTAATTCATCTCACAGAGTTACAGCTTTCCCCTCGAGAAGCCTTTCGCTATGACTGTTCTTGTGTAATTCGCAAAGTAATATTTGGAAGCCCATATAGGGTTATGGTGAAAAAAGGAATATCTTCAGTTAGAAACTGTATAGAAGCTTTCTGAGAAACTGCTTTGTTTTCTGTTAATTCATCTCACAGAGTTACAGCTTTCCCCTCAAGAAGTCTTTCGTTAAGACTGTTCTTGTGGAATTTGCAAAGTGAAATTTGGAAGCCCATAGAGGGCTATGGTGAAAAAGGAAATGTCCTCAGATGAAAACTAGAAAGAAGCTTCTTGAGAAACTACTTTGTGTTCCGTTAATTCATCTCACACAGTTACAGCTTTGCCCTCCAGAAACCGTTCATTAAGACCGTTCTTGTGGAATTTTCAAAGTGCTATTTGGAAACCCATAGGGGGCTATGGTGATAAAGGAAATATCTTCAGTTATAAACTGGAAAGAAGTTTTCTGAGAAACTGCTTTGTGTTCTGTTAATTCATCTGACAGTGTTACACCTTTCCCCTCAAGAAGCATTCCGCTAAGACTGTTCTTGTGGAATTTGCAAAGTGACATTTGGAAGCCCATAGAGGGCTGTGGTGAAAAAGAAATTTCCTCAGATAAGAACTGAAAAGAAGCTTTCTGAGAAACGACTTTGTGTTCTGTTAATTCATCTTATAGAATTACAGCTTTCCCCTCAAGAAGTCGTTCAGTAAGACTGTTCTTGTGGAATTTGCAAAGTGATATTTGGAAGCCCATAGAGGACCATGGTGTAAAGGAAATATCTTCAGATAAAAACTGGAAAGTAGCTTTCTGAGAAATTGCTTTGTGTTCTGTTAATTCATCTCACAGAATTACGGCTTTCCCCTCAAGAAAACTTTCGCTAAAGCTGTTTTTGTGGAATTTGGAAAAAGGTATATGGAAAACCATAGAGATCTATGGTTAAAAAGAAAATATCCTAAGATAAAAACTGAAAAGAAAATTTCTGAGAAACTGCTTTGTGTTCTCTGAATTCATCTCAAAGACTTACAGCTTTCCCCTCAAGAAACCGTTCACTAAGACTGTTCTCGTGGATTTTGCAAAGTGATATTTGGAAGCCCATAGAGTGCTATGGGGAGAAAGGAAATATCTTCAGTTAAAAAGTGGAAAGAACGTTTCTGAGAAACTGCTTTGTGTTCTGTTAATCCATCTCACAGAGGTACAGCATTCCCCTCAAGAAGTCGTTTACTAAGACTGTTCTTGTGAAATTTGCGAAGTGATATTTGGAAGTGCTTAGAGAACTATGGTGAAAAAGGAAATATCGTAAGATAAAAACCGAAAAGAAGCTTTCTGAGAAACTGCTTTGTGTTTTGTTAATTCATCTCAGAGAGTTACAGCTTTCCGAACAGAAAGCCATTCACTAAGACTGATCTTGTGTTATTTTCAAATTGATATTTGGAAGCCCATAGAGGGCTATGGTGAAAGGGGAAATATCTTCAGTTAAAAACTGGAAAGAAGCTTTCTGAGAAACGGTTTTGTGTTCTCTTAGTTCATCTCACAGAGTTACAGCTTTCCCCTCAAGAAGCCTTTCACCAAGACCGTTCTTGTGGAATTTCCAAAGTGGTCTTTGGAAGTCCATACGTCGCTATGGTGAAAAAGGATATAGCTTCAGTTAAAAAGTGAAAAGAAGCTTTCCGAGGAACTGCTTTGTGATATGTGATTTCCTGTCACTGAGAAACAGCTGTATTTCGTAGAACTGTTGGCTAGGCTTATTTCTGTGGAATCTGAGAAATGTTACTTCGGATCTCTTTGAAGACTATAGGTCCAAAGGAAATATCCGCCACTAAAAGTGTGAAAGAAGCTTTCTGAGAAACTTCTTTGAGTTCTGTGAATTGATCTCACAGAGCTACAGTTTCCCCTCAAGAGGCCTTTCGCTAAGACTGTTCTCGTGGAATTTGCAAAGTGATATTTGGAAAACAATAGAGGGCTATGGTGAAAAAGGAAATATCCTAAGATAAAAACTGAAAAGAAGCTTTTTGAGAAACTGTTTTGCGTACCGTTAATTCATCTCACAGAGTTATAGCTTTCCCCTCAAGAAGCCGTTCATTAAGACTGTTGTTGTGAAATTTGCAAAATGATATTTGGAAGCTCATAGAGGGCTATGGTGAAAATGGAAATATCTTCAGTTAAAAACTGGAGAGAAGCTTTCTGAGAAACTGCTTTGTGTTCTGTTAATTCATACACAGAGTTACACCTTTCCTATCACGAATCCTTTCGCTAAGACTGTTCTTGTGGAGTTTACAAAGTGATATTTGGAAGCCCATAGAGGGGTACGGTTAAAAAGGAAATTTCCTCACATAAAAACTGGAAAGAAGCTTTCTGAGAAACTGCTTTGTGTTTTGTTAATTCATCTCACAGTATTACAGCTCTACCCTCAAGAAGCCCTTCACTAAGACTGTTCTTCTGGAATTTCCAAAGAGATATTTGGAAGCCCATAGAGCGCTATGGTGAAAAAGGAAATATCTTCAGTTAAAAACTGGAGAGAAGCTTTCTGAGAAACTTCTTTGTGTTCTGTTAATTCATGCACAGAGTTACAGCTTTCCTATCAAGAATCCTTTCGCTAAGACTGTTCTTGTGGAGTTTACAAAGTGATATTTGGAAGCCCATAGAGGGGTACGTTTAAAAAGGAAATTTCCTCACATAAAAACTGGAAAGAAGTTTTCTGAGAAACTGCTTTGTGTTCTGTTAATTCATCTCACAGAGTTACAGCTTACCCCTCAAGAAGCATTTCGCTAAGACTGTTCTTGTGGAATTTGCAATGTGATATTTGGAAGCCCATGGAGGGATATGGTGAAAAAGGAAATATCTTCAATTAAAAACTGGAAAGAAGCTTTCTGAGAAACTGCTTTGTTTTCTGTTAATTCATCTCACAGAGTTTCAGCTTTCCCCTCCAGAAGTCTTTCGCTAAGACGGTTCTCGTGGAATTTGCAAAGTGATATTTGGAAGCCGTGAGAGGGCTATGGTGTAAAAGGAAATGTCCTCGGATCAAAAATGGAAAGAAGCTTTCCAACAAACTGTTTTGTGTTCTGTTAATTTATCTGACAGAGTTTCAGCTTTCCCCTCAAGAAGCCGTTCGCTAAGACTGTTCTTGTGGAATTTGCAAAGTGATATTTGAAAGCCCGTCGAGGGCTCTGGTGAAAAAGGAAATACCTTCAGTTAAAAACTGGAAAGAAACTTTCTGAGAAACTGCTTTGTATTCTGTTAATTCACCTCACAGAGTTTCAGCTTTCCCCTCTAGAAGCCTTTCGCTAAGACTGTTCTTGTGGAATTTGCAAAGTGATATTTGTAAGCCCATAGAAGTCGATGGTGAAAACGTAAATATCCTAAGATAAAAACTGAAAAGAACCATTCTGAGAAACTGCTTTGTGTTTTGTTAATTCATCTCACAGAGTTACAGGTTTCCCTTCAAGAAGCCTTTCGCTAAGACAGTTCTTGTGGAATATGCAAAGTGATATTTGGAAGCTCATAGTGACCTATAGTGAAAAAGGATATATCTTCAGTTAAAAACTGAAAAGAAGCTTTCTGAGAAACTGCTTTGTGATATATGACTTCCACTCACTGAGTTACAGCTGTATTTCGTAGAGCTGTTTGGCAGTCTTATTTCTGTGGAATCTGAGAACTGTTATTTCGGATCCCTTTGAAGACTGAAGGGCCAAAGGAAATATCCGTCGTTAAAGTTAGAAAGAAGCTTTCTGAGAAACTTCTTTGTGATTTGCGAATTCATTTCACAGAGTTACAGCTTTCCCCTCAAGAAGCCTTTCGCTAAGATTATTCTTGCACAATTTGAAAAATGATATTTGGAAGCCAATAGACGGCTATGGTGAAAACGAAATATCCTCCGATAAAAACTGGAAAGAAGCTTTCTGAGAAATTGCTTTGTGTTCTTTTAATTCATCTCACAGACTTACAGCTTTCCCCTCAGGAAGTCTTTCGCTAAGACTGTTCTTGTGGAATTTGAAATGTGATATTTGGTAGCCCATAGAGCGCTATGGAGAAAAGGAAATATCTTCAGATAAAAACTGTAAAGAACATTCCTGAGAAACTGCTTTGTGTTCTGTTAATTCACCTAACAGAGTTACAGCTTTCCCCTCTAGAAGCCTTTCGCTAAGACTGTTCTTGCTGTATTTTCAAAGTGATATTTTGAAGCCCATAGAGGGCTACGGTGAAAAAGGATAAAGCTTCAGTTAAAAACTGAAAGAGGCTTTCTGAGAAACGGTTTAGTATTATGTGACTTCCACTCACTGAGTTACAGCTCTATTTCCTAGAGCTGTTTGATAGCCTTATTTCTATGGAATCGGAGAACTGTTATTTTGGATCCCTTTGAAGACTATAGGGCCAAAGGAAATATCTGCCGCTATAAGTGAGAAAGAAGCTTTCTGAGAAACTTCTCTGAGATCTGTTAATTCATCTCACAGAGTTACAGCATTCCACTCAAGAAGCCTTTCGCTAGGACTGTTCTTTTTGAATTTGCAAAGTGATATTTCGAAGCCCATAGACGGCTGTGGTGAAAAGGGAAATACCTTCAGTTAAAAAATGGAAAGAAGCTTTCTAAGAAACTGCTTGGTGTTCTGTTAATTCATCTCAAAGAGTTACAGCTTTACCCTCAAAAAGACTTTTGCTAAGACTCTTCTTGTGTAATACTCATAGTGATATTTGTAAGCCCTTATAGGGCTATGGTGAAAAAGGAAATATCCCAAGATAAAAGCTGAAAAGAAGCTTTCTGAGAAACTGCTTTGTGTTCTGTTAATTCACCTCACAGAGTTACAGCTTTCCCCTTAAGAAGCCTTTCGCTAAGACTGTTCTTGTGGAATTTGCAGAGTGGTATTTGTAAGCCCATAGAGGGCTATGGTGAAAAAGGAAATATCCTAAGATAAAAACTGAAAAGAACATTTCTGAGAAACTGCTTTGTGATACGTGACTTCCACTCACTGAGTGAGAGCTATATGTCATAGAGCTGTTTGCTAACCTTATTTCTGTGGAATCTGAGAAGGGATAATTCGGTTCCCTTTGAAGACTATAGGGCCAAAGGAAATATCCGCCATAAAAGTGAGAAAGAAGCTTTCTGAGAAACAGCTTTCTGATCTGTAAATTCATCCCACAGAGTTACAGCTTTCCCCTGAGGAAGCCTTTCGCTATGACTGTTCTTGTGGAATTTGCAAAGTGACATTTCGAAGGCCATAGAGAGCTATGGTGAAAAGGAAATATCTTCGGTTTAAAACGGGAAAGAAGCTTTCTGAGACACTGCGTTGTGTTCTGTTAATTCATCCCACAAAGTTACAGCTTTCCCCTCACGAAGCCTTTCCCTAAGACTGTTCTTGTCGAATTTGGGAAGTGATATTTAGAAGCCTACAGAGGTCTACAGTGAAAAAGGAAATAACCTAAGATAAAAACTGAAAAGAAGCTTTCTGAAAAACTGCTTTGTGTTCTCTTAATTCATCTCACAGAGTTACAGCTTTCCTCTCAAGAATCCTTTCGCTAAGACTGTTCTTGTGCAATTTAGAACGTGATATTTAGAAGCCCATAGAGGGCTATGGAGAAAAAGGAAATGTCCTTAGATAAAAACTGGAAAGAAGCTTTCTGAGAAACTGCTTTGTGTTCTGTTAATTCATCTCACAGAGTTACAGCTTTCCCCTCGAGAAGCCTTTCGCTATGACTGTTCTTGTGTAATTCGCAAAGTAATATTTGGAAGCCCATATAGGGTTATGGTGAAAAAAGGAATATCTTCAGTTAGAAAGTGTATAGAAGCTTTCTGAGAAACTGCTTTGTTTTCTGTTAATTCATCTCACAGAGTTACAGCTTTCCCCTCAAGAAGTCTTTCGTTAAGACTGTTCTTGTGGAATTTGCAAAGTGAAATTTGGAAGCCCATAGAGGGCTATGGTGAAAAAGGAAATGTCCTCAGATGAAAACTAGAAAGAAGCTTCTTGAGAAACTACTTTGTGTTCCGTTAATTCATCTCACACAGTTACAGCTTTGCCCTCCAGAAACCGTTCATTAAGACCGTTCTTGTGGAATTTTCAAAGTGCTATTTGGAAACCCATAGGGGGCTATGGTGAAAAAGGAAATATCTTCAGTTATAAACTGGAAAGAAGTTTTCTGAGAAACTGCTTTGTGTTCTGTTAATTCATCTGACAGTGTTACACCTTTCCCCTCAAGAAGCATTCCGCTAAGACTGTTCTTGTGGAATTTGCAAAGTGACATTTGGAAGCCCATAGAGGGCTGTGGTGAAAAAGAAATTTCCTCAGATAAGAACTGAAAAGAAGCTTTCTGAGAAACGACTTTGTGTTCTGTTAATTCATCTTATAGAATTACAGCTTTCCCCTCAAGAAGTCGTTCAGTAAGACTGTTCTTGTGGAATTTGCAAAGTGATATTTGGAAGCCCATAGAGGACCATGGTGTAAAGGAAATATCTTCAGATAAAAACTGGAAAGTAGCTTTCTGAGAAATTGCTTTGTGTTCTGTTAATTCATCTCACAGAATTACGGCTTTCCCCTCAAGAAAACTTTCGCTAAAGCTGTTTTTGTGGAATTTGGAAAAAGGTATATGGAAAACCATAGAGATCTATGGTTAAAAAGAAAATATCCTAAGATAAAAACTGAAAAGAAAATTTCTGAGAAACTGCTTTGTGTTCTCTGAATTCATCTCAAAGACTTACAGCTTTCCCCTCAAGAAACCGTTCACTAAGACTGTTCTCGTGGATTTTGCAAAGTGATATTTGGAAGCCCATAGAGTGCTATGGGGAAAAAGGAAATATCTTCAGTTAAAAAGTGGAAAGAACGTTTCTGAGAAACTGCTTTGTGTTCTGTTAATCCATCTCACAGAGGTACAGCATTCCCCTCAAGAAGTCGTTTACTAAGACTGTTCTTGTGAAATTTGCGAAGTGATATTTGGAAGTGCTTAGAGAACTATGGTGAAAAAGGAAATATCGTAAGATAAAAACCGAAAAGAAGCTTTCTGAGAAACTGCTTTGTGTTTTGTTAATTCATCTCAGAGAGTTACAGCTTTCCGAACAGAAAGCCATTCACTAAGACTGATCTTGTGTTATTTTCAAATTGATATTTGGAAGCCCATAGAGGGCTATGGTGAAAGGGGAAATATCTTCAGTTAAAAACTGGAAAGAAGCTTTCTGAGAAACGGTTTTGTGTTCTCTTAGTTCATCTCACAGAGTTACAGCTTTCCCCTCAAGAAGCCTTTCACCAAGACCGTTCTTGTGGAATTTCCAAAGTGGTCTTTGGAAGTCCATACGTCGCTATGGTGAAAAAGGATATAGCTTCAGTTAAAAAGTGAGAAGAAGCTTTCCGAGGAACTGCTTTGTGATATGTGATTTCCTGTCACTGAGAAACAGCTGTATTTCGTAGAACTGTTGGCTAGGCTTATTTCTGTGGAATCTGAGAAATGTTACTTCGGATCTCTTTGAAGACTATAGGTCCAAAGGAAATATCCGCCACTAAAAGTGTGAAAGAAGCTTTCTGAGAAACTTCTTTGAGTTCTGTGAATTGATCTCACAGAGCTACAGTTTCCCCTCAAGAGGCCTTTCGCTAAGACTGTTCTCGTGGAATTTGCAAAGTGATATTTGGAAAACAATAGAGGGCTATGGTGAAAAAGGAAATATCCTAAGATAAAAACTGAAAAGAAGCTTTTTGAGAAACTGTTTTGCGTACCGTTAATTCATCTCACAGAGTTATAGCTTTCCCCTCAAGAAGCCGTTCATTAAGACTGTTGTTGTGAAATTTGCAAAATGATATTTGGAAGCTCATAGAGGGCTATGGTGAAAATGGAAATATCTTCAGTTAAAAACTGGAGAGAAGCTTTCTGAGAAACTGCTTTGTGTTCTGTTAATTCATACACAGAGTTACACCTTTCCTATCACGAATCCTTTCGCTAAGACTGTTCTTGTGGAGTTTACAAAGTGATATTTGGAAGCCCATAGAGGGGTACGGTTAAAAAGGAAATTTCCTCACATAAAAACTGGAAAGAAGCTTTCTGAGAAACTGCTTTGTGTTTTGTTAATTCATCTCACAGTATTACAGCTCTACCCTCAAGAAGCCCTTCACTAAGACTGTTCTTCTGGAATTTCCAAAGAGATATTTGGAAGCCCATAGAGCGCTATGGTGAAAAAGGAAATATCTTCAGTTAAAAACTGGAGAGAAGCTTTCTGAGAAACTTCTTTGTGTTCTGTTAATTCATGCACAGAGTTACAGCTTTCCTATCAAGAATCCTTTCGCTAAGACTGTTCTTGTGGAGTTTACAAAGTGATATTTGGAAGCCCATAGAGGGGTACGTTTAAAAAGGAAATTTCCTCACATAAAAACTGGAAAGAAGTTTTCTGAGAAACTGCTTTGTGTTCTGTTAATTCATCTCACAGAGTTACAGCTTACCCCTCAAGAAGCATTTCGCTAAGACTGTTCTTGTGGAATTTGCAATGTGATATTTGGAAGCCCATGGAGGGATATGGTGAAAAAGGAAATATCTTCAATTAAAAACTGGAAAGAAGCTTTCTGAGAAACTGCTTTGTTTTCTGTTAATTCACCTCACAGAGTTTCAGCTTTCCCCTCCAGAAGTCTTTCGCTAAGACGGTTCTCGTGGAATTTGCAAAGTGATATTTGGAAGCCGTGAGAGGGCTATGGTGTAAAAGGAAATGTCCTCGGATCAAAAATGGAAAGAAGCTTTCCAACAAACTGTTTTGTGTTCTGTTAATTTATCTGACAGAGTTTCAGCTTTCCCCTCAAGAAGCCGTTCGCTAAGACTGTTCTTGTGGAATTTGCAAAGTGATATTTGAAAGCCCGTCGAGGGCTATGGTGAAAAAGGAAATACCTTCAGTTAAAAACTGGAAAGAAACTTTCTGAGAAACTGCTTTGTATTCTGTTAATTCACCTCACAGAGTTTCAGCTTTCCCCTCTAGAAGCCTTTCGCTAAGACTGTTCTTGTGGAATTTGCAAAGTGATATTTGTAAGCCCATAGAAGTCGATGGTGAAAACGTAAATATCCTAAGATAAAAACTGAAAAGAACCATTCTGAGAAACTGCTTTGTGTTTTGTTAATTCATCTCACAGAGTTACAGGTTTCCCTTCAAGAAGCCTTTCGCTAAGACAGTTCTTGTGGAATATGCAAAGTGATATTTGGAAGCTCATAGTGACCTATAGTGAAAAAGGATATATCTTCAGTTAAAAACTGAAAAGAAGCTTTCTGAGAAACTGCTTTGTGATATATGACTTCCACTCACTGAGTTACAGCTGTATTTCGTAGAGCTGTTTGGCAGTCTTATTTCTGTGGAATCTGAGAACTGTTATTTCGGATCCCTTTGAAGACTGAAGGGCCAAAGGAAATATCCGTCGTTAAAGTTAGAAAGAAGCTTTCTGAGAAACTTCTTTGTGATTTGCGAATTCATTTCACAGAGTTACAGCTTTCCCCTCAAGAAGCCTTTCGCTAAGATTATTCTTGCACAATTTGAAAAATGATATTTGGAAGCCAATAGACGGCTATGGTGAAAACGAAATATCCTCCGATAAAAACTGGAAAGAAGCTTTCTGAGAAATTGCTTTGTGTTCTTTTAATTCATCTCACAGACTTACAGCTTTCCCCTCAGGAAGTCTTTCGCTAAGACTGTTCTTGTGGAATTTGAAATGTGATATTTGGTAGCCCATAGAGCGCTATGGAGAAAAGGAAATATCTTCAGATAAAAACTGTAAAGAACATTCCTGAGAAACTGCTTTGTGTTCTGTTAATTCACCTAACAGAGTTACAGCTTTCCCCTCTAGAAGCCTTTCGCTAAGACTGTTCTTGCTGTATTTTCAAAGTGATATTTGGAAGCCCATAGAGGGCTACGGTGAAAAAGGATAAAGCTTCAGTTAAAAACTGAAAGAGGCTTTCTGAGAAACGGTTTAGTATTATGTGACTTCCACTCACTGAGTTACAGCTCTATTTCCTAGAGCTGTTTGATAGCCTTATTTCTATGGAATCGGAGAACTGTTATTTTGGATCCCTTTGAAGACTATAGGGCCAAAGGAAATATCTGCCGCTATAAGTGAGAAAGAAGCTTTCTGAGAAACTTCTCTGAGATCTGTTAATTCATCTCACAGAGTTACAGCATTCCACTCAAGAAGCCTTTCGCTAGGACTGTTCTTTTTGAATTTGCAAAGTGATATTTCGAAGCCCATAGACGGCTGTGGTGAAAAGGGAAATACCTTCAGTTAAAAAATGGAAAGAAGCTTTCTAAGAAACTGCTTGGTGTTCTGTTAATTCATCTCAAAGAGTTACAGCTTTACCCTCAAAAAGACTTTTGCTAAGACTCTTCTTGTGTAATATTCATGGTGATATTTGTAAGCCCTTATAGGGCTATGGTGAAAAAGGAAATATCCCAAGATAAAAGCTGAAAAGAAGCTTTCTGAGAAACTGCTTTGTGTTCTGTTAATTCACCTCACAGAGTTACAGCTTTCCCCTTAAGAAGCCTTTCGCTAAGACTGTTCTTGTGGAATTTGCAGAGTGGTATTTGTAAGCCCATAGAGGGCTATGGTGAAAAAGGAAATATCCTAAGATAAAAACTGAAAAGAACATTTCTGAGAAACTGCTTTGTGATACGTGACTTCCACTCACTGAGTGAGAGCTATATGTCATAGAGCTGTTTGCTAACCTTATTTCTGTGGAATCTGAGAAGGGATAATTCGGTTCCCTTTGAAGACTATAGGGCCAAAGGAAATATCCGCCATAAAAGTGAGAAAGAAGCTTTCTGAGAAACAGCTTTCTGATCTGTAAATTCATCCCACAGAGTTACAGCTTTCCCCTGAGGAAGCCTTTCGCTATGACTGTTCTTGTGGAATTTGCAAAGTGACATTTCGAAGGCCATAGAGAGCTATGGTGAAAAGGAAATATCTTCGGTTTAAAACGGGAAAGAAGCTTTCTGAGACACTGCGTTGTGTTCTGTTAATTCATCCCACAAAGTTACAGCTTTCCCCTCACGAAGCCTTTCCCTAAGACTGTTCTTGTCGAATTTGGGAAGTGATATTTAGAAGCCTACAGAGGTCTACAGTGAAAAAGGAAATAACCTAAGATAAAAACTGAAAAGAAGCTTTCTGAAAAACTGCTTTGTGTTCTCTTAATTCATCTCACAGAGTTACAGCTTTCCTCTCAAGAATCCTTTCGCTAAGACTGTTCTTGTGCAATTTAGAACGTGATATTTAGAAGCCCATAGAGGGCTATGGAGAAAAAGGAAATGTCCTTAGATAAAAACTGGAAAGAAGCTTTCTGAGAAACTGCTTTGTGTTCTGTTAATTCATCTCACAGAGTTACAGCTTTCCCCTCGAGAAGCCTTTCGCTATGACTGTTCTTGTGTAATTCGCAAAGTAATATTTGGAAGCCCATATAGGGTTATGGTGAAAAAAGGAATATCTTCAGTTAGAAAGTGTATAGAAGCTTTCTGAGAAACTGCTTTGTTTTCTGTTAATTCATCTCACAGAGTTACAGCTTTCCCCTCAAGAAGTCTTTCGTTAAGACTGTTCTTGTGGAATTTGCAAAGTGAAATTTGGAAGCCCATAGAGGGCTATGGTGAAAAAGGAAATGTCCTCAGATGAAAACTAGAAAGAAGCTTCTTGAGAAACTACTTTGTGTTCCGTTAATTCATCTCACACAGTTACAGCTTTGCCCTCCAGAAACCGTTCATTAAGACCGTTCTTGTGGAATTTTCAAAGTGCTATTTGGAAACCCATAGGGGGCTATGGTGAAAAAGGAAATATCTTCAGTTATAAACTGGAAAGAAGTTTTCTGAGAAACTGCTTTGTGTTCTGTTAATTCATCTGACAGTGTTACACCTTTCCCCTCAAGAAGCATTCCGCTAAGACTGTTCTTGTGGAATTTGCAAAGTGACATTTGGAAGCCCATAGAGGGCTGTGGTGAAAAAGAAATTTCCTCAGATAAGAACTGAAAAGAAGCTTTCTGAGAAACGACTTTGTGTTCTGTTAATTCATCTTATAGAATTACAGCTTTCCCCTCAAGAAGTCGTTCGGTAAGACTGTTCTTGTGGAATTTGCAAAGTGATATTTGGAAGCCCATAGAGGACCATGGTGTAAAGGAAATATCTTCAGATAAAAACTGGAAAGTAGCTTTCTGAGAAATTGCTTTGTGTTCTGTTAATTCATCTCACAGAATTACGGCTTTCCCCTCAAGAAAACTTTCGCTAAAGCTGTTTTTGTGGAATTTGGAAAAAGGTATATGGAAAACCATAGAGATCTATGGTTAAAAAGAAAATATCCTAAGATAAAAACTGAAAAGAAAATTTCTGAGAAACTGCTTTGTGTTCTCTGAATTCATCTCAAAGACTTACAGCTTTCCCCTCAAGAAACCGTTCACTAAGACTGTTCTCGTGGATTTTGCAAAGTGATATTTGGAAGCCCATAGAGTGCTATGGGGAGAAAGGAAATATCTTCAGTTAAAAAGTGGAAAGAACGTTTCTGAGAAACTGCTTTGTGTTCTGTTAATCCATCTCACAGAGGTACAGCATTCCCCTCAAGAAGTCGTTTACTAAGACTGTTCTTGTGAAATTTGCGAAGTGATATTTGGAAGTGCTTAGAGAACTATGGTGAAAAAGGAAATATCGTAAGATAAAAACCGAAAAGAAGCTTTCTGAGAAACTGCTTTGTGTTTTGTTAATTCATCTCAGAGAGTTACAGCTTTCCGAACAGAAAGCCATTCACTAAGACTGATCTTGTGTTATTTTCAAATTGATATTTGGAAGCCCATAGAGGGCTATGGTGAAAGGGGAAATATCTTCAGTTAAAAACTGGAAAGAAGCTTTCTGAGAAACGGTTTTGTGTTCTCTTAGTTCATCTCACAGAGTTACAGCTTTCCCCTCAAGAAGCCTTTCACCAAGACTGTTCTTGTGGAATTTCCAAAGTGGTCTTTGGAAGTCCATACGTCGCTATGGTGAAAAAGGATATAGCTTCAGTTAAAAAGTGAAAAGAAGCTTTCCGAGGAACTGCTTTGTGATATGTGATTTCCTGTCACTGAGAAACAGCTGTATTTCGTAGAACTGTTGGCTAGGCTTATTTCTGTGGAATCTGAGAAATGTTACTTCGGATCTCTTTGAAGACTATAGGTCCAAAGGAAATATCCGCCACTAAAAGTGTGAAAGAAGCTTTCTGAGAAACTTCTTTGAGTTCTGTGAATTGATCTCACAGAGCTACAGTTTCCCCTCAAGAGGCCTTTCGCTAAGACTGTTCTCGTGGAATTTGCAAAGTGATATTTGGAAAACAATAGAGGGCTATGGTGAAAAAGGAAATATCCTAAGATAAAAACTGAAAAGAAGCTTTTTGAGAAACTGTTTTGCGTACCGTTAATTCATCTCACAGAGTTATAGCTTTCCCCTCAAGAAGCCGTTCATTAAGACTGTTGTTGTGAAATTTGCAAAATGATATTTGGAAGCTCATAGAGGGCTATGGTGAAAATGGAAATATCTTCAGTTAAAAACTGGAGAGAAGCTTTCTGAGAAACTGCTTTGTGTTCTGTTAATTCATACACAGAGTTACACCTTTCCTATCACGAATCCTTTCGCTAAGACTGTTCTTGTGGAGTTTACAAAGTGATATTTGGAAGCCCATAGAGGGGTACGGTTAAAAAGGAAATTTCCTCACATAAAAACTGGAAAGAAGCTTTCTGAGAAACTGCTTTGTGTTTTGTTAATTCATCTCACAGTATTACAGCTCTACCCTCAAGAAGCCCTTCACTAAGACTGTTCTTCTGGAATTTCCAAAGAGATATTTGGAAGCCCATAGAGCGCTATGGTGAAAAAGGAAATATCTTCAGTTAAAAACTGGAGAGAAGCTTTCTGAGAAACTTCTTTGTGTTCTGTTAATTCATGCACAGAGTTACAGCTTTCCTATCAAGAATCCTTTCGCTAAGACTGTTCTTGTGGAGTTTACAAAGTGATATTTGGAAGCCCATAGAGGGGTACGTTTAAAAAGGAAATTTCCTCACATAAAAACTGGAAAGAAGTTTTCTGAGAAACTGCTTTGTGTTCTGTTAATTCATCTCACAGAGTTACAGCTTACCCCTCAAGAAGCATTTCGCTAAGACTGTTCTTGTGGAATTTGCAATGTGATATTTGGAAGCCCATGGAGGGATATGGTGAAAAAGGAAATATCTTCAATTAAAAACTGGAAAGAAGCTTTCTGAGAAACTGCTTTGTTTTCTGTTAATTCATCTCACAGAGTTTCAGCTTTCCCCTCCAGAAGTCTTTCGCTAAGACGGTTCTCGTGGAATTTGCAAAGTGATATTTGGAAGCCGTGAGAGGGCTATGGTGTAAAAGGAAATGTCCTCGGATCAAAAATGGAAAGAAGCTTTCCAACAAACTGTTTTGTGTTCTGTTAATTTATCTGACAGAGTTTCAGCTTTCCCCTCAAGAAGCCGTTCGCTAAGACTGTTCTTGTGGAATTTGCAAAGTGATATTTGAAAGCCCGTCGAGGGCTATGGTGAAAAAGGAAATACCTTCAGTTAAAAACTGGAAAGAAACTTTCTGAGAAACTGCTTTGTATTCTGTTAATTCACCTCACAGAGTTTCAGCTTTCCCCTCTAGAAGCCTTTCGCTAAGACTGTTCTTGTGGAATTTGCAAAGTGATATTTGTAAGCCCATAGAAGTCGATGGTGAAAACGTAAATATCCTAAGATAAAAACTGAAAAGAACCATTCTGAGAAACTGCTTTGTGTTTTGTTAATTCATCTCACAGAGTTACAGGTTTCCCTTCAAGAAGCCTTTCGCTAAGACAGTTCTTGTGGAATATGCAAAGTGATATTTGGAAGCTCATAGTGACCTATAGTGAAAAAGGATATATCTTCAGTTAAAAACTGAAAAGAAGCTTTCTGAGAAACTGCTTTGTGATATATGACTTCCACTCACTGAGTTACAGCTGTATTTCGTAGAGCTGTTTGGCAGTCTTATTTCTGTGGAATCTGAGAACTGTTATTTCGGATCCCTTTGAAGACTGAAGGGCCAAAGGAAATATCCGTCGTTAAAGTTAGAAAGAAGCTTTCTGAGAAACTTCTTTGTGATTTGCGAATTCATTTCACAGAGTTACAGCTTTGCCCTCAAGAAGCCTTTCGCTAAGATTATTCTTGCACAATTTGAAAAATGATATTTGGAAGCCAATAGACGGCTATGGTGAAAACGAAATATCCTCCGATAAAAACTGGAAAGAAGCTTTCTGAGAAATTGCTTTGTGTTCTTTTAATTCATCTCACAGACTTACAGCTTTCCCCTCAGGAAGTCTTTCGCTAAGACTGTTCTTGTGGAATTTGAAATGTGATATTTGGTAGCCCATAGAGCGCTATGGAGAAAAGGAAATATCTTCAGATAAAAACTGTAAAGAACATTCCTGAGAAACTGCTTTGTGTTCTGTTAATTCACCTAACAGAGTTACAGCTTTCCCCTCTAGAAGCCTTTCGCTAAGACTGTTCTTGCTGTATTTTCAAAGTGATATTTTGAAGCCCATAGAGGGCTACGGTGAAAAAGGATAAAGCTTCAGTTAAAAACTGAAAGAGGCTTTCTGAGAAACGGTTTAGTATTATGTGACTTCCACTCACTGAGTTACAGCTCTATTTCCTAGAGCTGTTTGATAGCCTTATTTCTATGGAATCGGAGAACTGTTATTTTGGATCCCTTTGAAGACTATAGGCCAAAGGAAATATCTGCCGCTATAAGTGAGAAAGAAGCTTTCTGAGAAACTTCTCTGAGATCTGTTAATTCATCTCACAGAGTTACAGCATTCCACTCAAGAAGCCTTTCGCTAGGACTGTTCTTTTTGAATTTGCAAAGTGATATTTCGAAGCCCATAGACGGCTGTGGTGAAAAGGGAAATACCTTCAGTTAAAAAATGGAAAGAAGCTTTCTAAGAAACTGCTTGGTGTTCTGTTAATTCATCTCAAAGAGTTACAGCTTTACCCTCAAAAAGACTTTTGCTAAGACTCTTCTTGTGTAATACTCATAGTGATATTTGTAAGCCCTTATAGGGCTATGGTGAAAAAGGAAATATCCCAAGATAAAAGCTGAAAAGAAGCTTTCTGAGAAACTGCTTTGTGTTCTGTTAATTCACCTCACAGAGTTACAGCTTTCCCCTTAAGAAGCCTTTCGCTAAGACTGTTCTTGTGGAATTTGCAGAGTGGTATTTGTAAGCCCATAGAGGGCTATGGTGAAAAAGGAAATATCCTAAGATAAAAACTGAAAAGAACATTTCTGAGAAACTGCTTTGTGATACGTGACTTCCACTCACTGAGTGAGAGCTATATGTCATAGAGCTGTTTGCTAACCTTATTTCTGTGGAATCTGAGAAGGGATAATTCGGTTCCCTTTGAAGACTATAGGGCCAAAGGAAATATCCGCCATAAAAGTGAGAAAGAAGCTTTCTGAGAAACAGCTTTCTGATCTGTAAATTCATCCCACAGAGTTACAGCTTTCCCCTGAGGAAGCCTTTCGCTATGACTGTTCTTGTGGAATTTGCAAAGTGACATTTCGAAGGCCATAGAGAGCTATGGTGAAAAGGAAATATCTTCGGTTTAAAACGGGAAAGAAGCTTTCTGAGACACTGCGTTGTGTTCTGTTAATTCATCCCACAAAGTTACAGCTTTCCCCTCACGAAGCCTTTCCCTAAGACTGTTCTTGTCGAATTTGGGAAGTGATATTTAGAAGCCTACAGAGGTCTACAGTGAAAAAGGAAATAACCTAAGATAAAAACTGAAAAGAAGCTTTCTGAAAAACTGCTTTGTGTTCTCTTAATTCATCTCACAGAGTTACAGCTTTCCTCTCAAGAATCCTTTCGCTAAGACTGTTCTTGTGCAATTTAGAACGTGATATTTAGAAGCCCATAGAGGGCTATGGAGAAAAAGGAAATGTCCTTAGATAAAAACTGGAAAGAAGCTTTCTGAGAAACTGCTTTGTGTTCTGTTAATTCATCTCACAGAGTTACAGCTTTCCCCTCGAGAAGCCTTTCGCTATGACTGTTCTTGTGTAATTCGCAAAGTAATATTTGGAAGCCCATATAGGGTTATGGTGAAAAAAGGAATATCTTCAGTTAGAAAGTGTATAGAAGCTTTCTGAGAAACTGCTTTGTTTTCTGTTAATTCATCTCACAGAGTTACAGCTTTCCCCTCAAGAAGTCTTTCGTTAAGACTGTTCTTGTGGAATTTGCAAAGTGAAATTTGGAAGCCCATAGAGGGCTATGGTGAAAAAGGAAATGTCCTCAGATGAAAACTAGAAAGAAGCTTCTTGAGAAACTACTTTGTGTTCCGTTAATTCATCTCACACAGTTACAGCTTTGCCCTCCAGAAACCGTTCATTAAGACCGTTCTTGTGGAATTTTCAAAGTGCTATTTGGAAACCCATAGGGGGCTATGGTGAAAAAGGAAATATCTTCAGTTATAAACTGGAAAGAAGTTTTCTGAGAAACTGCTTTGTGTTCTGTTAATTCATCTGACAGTGTTACACCTTTCCCCTCAAGAAGCATTCCGCTAAGACTGTTCTTGTGGAATTTGCAAAGTGACATTTGGAAGCCCATAGAGGGCTGTGGTGAAAAAGAAATTTCCTCAGATAAGAACTGAAAAGAAGCTTTCTGAGAAACGACTTTGTGTTCTGTTAATTCATCTTATAGAATTACAGCTTTCCCCTCAAGAAGTCGTTCGGTAAGACTGTTCTTGTGGAATTTGCAAAGTGATATTTGGAAGCCCATAGAGGACCATGGTGTAAAGGAAATATCTTCAGATAAAAACTGGAAAGTAGCTTTCTGAGAAATTGCTTTGTGTTCTGTTAATTCATCTCACAGAATTACGGCTTTCCCCTCAAGAAAACTTTCGCTAAAGCTGTTTTTGTGGAATTTGGAAAAAGGTATATGGAAAACCATAGAGATCTATGGTTAAAAAGAAAATATCCTAAGATAAAAACTGAAAAGAAAATTTCTGAGAAACTGCTTTGTGTTCTCTGAATTCATCTCAAAGACTTACAGCTTTCCCCTCAAGAAACCGTTCACTAAGACTGTTCTCGTGGATTTTGCAAAGTGATATTTGGAAGCCCATAGAGTGCTATGGGGAGAAAGGAAATATCTTCAGTTAAAAAGTGGAAAGAACGTTTCTGAGAAACTGCTTTGTGTTCTGTTAATCCATCTCACAGAGGTACAGCATTCCCCTCAAGAAGTCGTTTACTAAGACTGTTCTTGTGAAATTTGCGAAGTGATATTTGGAAGTGCTTAGAGAACTATGGTGAAAAAGGAAATATCGTAAGATAAAAACCGAAAAGAAGCTTTCTGAGAAACTGCTTTGTGTTTTGTTAATTCATCTCAGAGAGTTACAGCTTTCCGAACAGAAAGCCATTCACTAAGACTGATCTTGTGTTATTTTCAAATTGATATTTGGAAGCCCATAGAGGGCTATGGTGAAAGGGGAAATATCTTCAGTTAAAAACTGGAAAGAAGCTTTCTGAGAAACGGTTTTGTGTTCTCTTAGTTCATCTCACAGAGTTACAGCTTTCCCCTCAAGAAGCCTTTCACCAAGACTGTTCTTGTGGAATTTCCAAAGTGGTCTTTGGAAGTCCATACGTCGCTATGGTGAAAAAGGATATAGCTTCAGTTAAAAAGTGAAAAGAAGCTTTCCGAGGAACTGCTTTGTGATATGTGATTTCCTGTCACTGAGAAACAGCTGTATTTCGTAGAACTGTTGGCTAGGCTTATTTCTGTGGAATCTGAGAAATGTTACTTCGGATCTCTTTGAAGACTATAGGTCCAAAGGAAATATCCGCCACTAAAAGTGTGAAAGAAGCTTTCTGAGAAACTTCTTTGAGTTCTGTGAATTGATCTCACAGAGCTACAGTTTCCCCTCAAGAGGCCTTTCGCTAAGACTGTTCTCGTGGAATTTGCAAAGTGATATTTGGAAAACAATAGAGGGCTATGGTGAAAAAGGAAATATCCTAAGATAAAAACTGAAAAGAAGCTTTTTGAGAAACTGTTTTGCGTACCGTTAATTCATCTCACAGAGTTATAGCTTTCCCCTCAAGAAGCCGTTCATTAAGACTGTTGTTGTGAAATTTGCAAAATGATATTTGGAAGCTCATAGAGGGCTATGGTGAAAATGGAAATATCTTCAGTTAAAAACTGGAGAGAAGCTTTCTGAGAAACTGCTTTGTGTTCTGTTAATTCATACACAGAGTTACACCTTTCCTATCACGAATCCTTTCGCTAAGACTGTTCTTGTGGAGTTTACAAAGTGATATTTGGAAGCCCATAGAGGGGTACGGTTAAAAAGGAAATTTCCTCACATAAAAACTGGAAAGAAGCTTTCTGAGAAACTGCTTTGTGTTTTGTTAATTCATCTCACAGTATTACAGCTCTACCCTCAAGAAGCCCTTCACTAAGACTGTTCTTCTGGAATTTCCAAAGAGATATTTGGAAGCCCATAGAGCGCTATGGTGAAAAAGGAAATATCTTCAGTTAAAAACTGGAGAGAAGCTTTCTGAGAAACTTCTTTGTGTTCTGTTAATTCATGCACAGAGTTACAGCTTTCCTATCAAGAATCCTTTCGCTAAGACTGTTCTTGTGGAGTTTACAAAGTGATATTTGGAAGCCCATAGAGGGGTACGTTTAAAAAGGAAATTTCCTCACATAAAAACTGGAAAGAAGTTTTCTGAGAAACTGCTTTGTGTTCTGTTAATTCATCTCACAGAGTTACAGCTTACCCCTCAAGAAGCATTTCGCTAAGACTGTTCTTGTGGAATTTGCAATGTGATATTTGGAAGCCCATGGAGGGATATGGTGAAAAAGGAAATATCTTCAATTAAAAACTGGAAAGAAGCTTTCTGAGAAACTGCTTTGTTTTCTGTTAATTCATCTCACAGAGTTTCAGCTTTCCCCTCCAGAAGTCTTTCGCTAAGACGGTTCTCGTGGAATTTGCAAAGTGATATTTGGAAGCCGTGAGAGGGCTATGGTGTAAAAGGAAATGTCCTCGGATCAAAAATGGAAAGAAGCTTTCCAACAAACTGTTTTGTGTTCTGTTAATTTATCTGACAGAGTTTCAGCTTTCCCCTCAAGAAGCCGTTCGCTAAGACTGTTCTTGTGGAATTTGCAAAGTGATATTTGAAAGCCCGTCGAGGGCTATGGTGAAAAAGGAAATACCTTCAGTTAAAAACTGGAAAGAAACTTTCTGAGAAACTGCTTTGTATTCTGTTAATTCACCTCACAGAGTTTCAGCTTTCCCCTCTAGAAGCCTTTCGCTAAGACTGTTCTTGTGGAATTTGCAAAGTGATATTTGTAAGCCCATAGAAGTCGATGGTGAAAACGTAAATATCCTAAGATAAAAACTGAAAAGAACCATTCTGAGAAACTGCTTTGTGTTTTGTTAATTCATCTCACAGAGTTACAGGTTTCCCTTCAAGAAGCCTTTCGCTAAGACAGTTCTTGTGGAATATGCAAAGTGATATTTGGAAGCTCATAGTGACCTATAGTGAAAAAGGATATATCTTCAGTTAAAAACTGAAAAGAAGCTTTCTGAGAAACTGCTTTGTGATATATGACTTCCACTCACTGAGTTACAGCTGTATTTCGTAGAGCTGTTTGGCAGTCTTATTTCTGTGGAATCTGAGAACTGTTATTTCGGATCCCTTTGAAGACTGAAGGGCCAAAGGAAATATCCGTCGTTAAAGTTAGAAAGAAGCTTTCTGAGAAACTTCTTTGTGATTTGCGAATTCATTTCACAGAGTTACAGCTTTCCCCTCAAGAAGCCTTTCGCTAAGATTATTCTTGCACAATTTGAAAAATGATATTTGGAAGCCAATAGACGGCTATGGTGAAAACGAAATATCCTCCGATAAAAACTGGAAAGAAGCTTTCTGAGAAATTGCTTTGTGTTCTTTTAATTCATCTCACAGACTTACAGCTTTCCCCTCAGGAAGTCTTTCGCTAAGACTGTTCTTGTGGAATTTGAAATGTGATATTTGGTAGCCCATAGAGCGCTATGGAGAAAAGGAAATATCTTCAGATAAAAACTGTAAAGAACATTCCTGAGAAACTGCTTTGTGTTCTGTTAATTCACCTAACAGAGTTACAGCTTTCCCCTCTAGAAGCCTTTCGCTAAGACTGTTCTTGCTGTATTTTCAAAGTGATATTTTGAAGCCCATAGAGGGCTACGGTGAAAAAGGATAAAGCTTCAGTTAAAAACTGAAAGAGGCTTTCTGAGAAACGGTTTAGTATTATGTGACTTCCACTCACTGAGTTACAGCTCTATTTCCTAGAGCTGTTTGATAGCCTTATTTCTATGGAATCGGAGAACTGTTATTTTGGATCCCTTTGAAGACTATAGGGCCAAAGGAAATATCTGCCGCTATAAGTGAGAAAGAAGCTTTCTGAGAAACTTCTCTGAGATCTGTTAATTCATCTCACAGAGTTACAGCATTCCACTCAAGAAGCCTTTCGCTAGGACTGTTCTTTTTGAATTTGCAAAGTGATATTTCGAAGCCCATAGACGGCTGTGGTGAAAAGGGAAATACCTTCAGTTAAAAAATGGAAAGAAGCTTTCTAAGAAACTGCTTGGTGTTCTGTTAATTCATCTCAAAGAGTTACAGCTTTACCCTCAAAAAGACTTTTGCTAAGACTCTTCTTGTGTAATATTCATGGTGATATTTGTAAGCCCTTATAGGGCTATGGTGAAAAAGGAAAT